>NC_053023.1:191747750-191883052 GCF_003073215.2 Triticum urartu
TAAGATGGAATAACATACCTTGGGTGGTGGTGTGGTTCTTGCTCATGTAGTTGAACTTGTGTGGGTGCTCAAGGTTGATGTAGCTCATCAAGAGTTGGGAGTACCACTTGGAGTTTGAGTTCATCTACCTACATGGGTTAGTTCTTTGCAAGGAAGAGCACTTGTGTATCCAAAAATGACAATCATGAAGCTCAACATAGAATTTGTCAAAGGATATGTTTGAATGGTTTTGTGCTTCCTTGTCTTCAACCACCATTGTGTAGAGTCTTGGTGATGTAGAGATTGCTCAAGATGTGAGTGAGTCGCAATCTCATGGAATTAGATTCAACCAAGCACCTACATGGGTTAGACAACATGCAAGGTGCAAATATATCCAAGACATAAGATAGTTATCATAAGAGATATATCATGGATTAGTCATAAGCTCATGTCTTGCATGTATCCAATGGAGTTTCTACTCCAAGTTCGAAGCATCAATGATGTTCAATTCTCCTCTCAACCTGCAAAACACTTTCTCATCAAGTGGTTTAGTAAATATATCCGCTAATTGCTTATCGGTGCGAACGTGCTTAAGATTAATGTCACCCTTAGCAACATGATCTCGAATGAAATGATGACGAACTTCAATATGCTTAGTTTGAGAATGTTGTACAGGATTATGACCAATTTTGATAGAACTTTCATTGTCACAAAGCAGTGGAACATGTTTCACATAAATCCCATAATCTTTAAGAGTTTGGGTCATCCAAAGTAATTGAGCACAACATGAACCACCGGCAATGTATTCCGCTTCGGCGGTGGATAAGGATACTGAGTTTTGTTTCTTGGAAGACCAAGACACAAGAGATCTACCAAGAAATTGACAAGTACCCGAAGTGGAATTTCTATCAATCTTGTCTCCGGCATAATCTGAGTCGGAATAGCCAACAAGATCAAAAGAAGACCTCTTAGGATTCCAAATGCCAAAATTTGGTGTATGGATTAAATATCTCACTATCCTTTTCACAGCCTTAAGATGACATTCTTTAGGAGCAGCTTGATATCGTGCACACATGCACACACTTAGCATAATATCTGGACGTGAAGCACATAGGTATAACAATGAACCAATCATAGAGCGATAAACCTTTTGATCAACCGGTTCACCATCTTTGGTCAAATCATTATGTCCACTAGTAGGCATGGGTGTAGACATACCTTTGCGTTCTTGCATATTGAACTTCTTGAATAAGTCCTTGGTGTACTCTGTTTGAGAGACAAATGTACCTTCCTTAGTTTGCTTGATTTGCAAACCAAGGAAGAATTTGAGTTCACTCATCATAGACATCTCAAACTTCTCTGACATTAGCTTTCCAAACTTTTCACTAAAGAGAGGGTTAGTTGAACCAAATATGATATCATCGACATAAATTTGGCATACAAATAGTTCTCCATTAACCCTTTTAGTAAAAAGAGTAGAATCATTTTACCAATTTCAAAACCACTTGTAGTAAGGAACTTGGTCAAGCATTTATACCATGCTCTAGGAGCTTGTTTAAGACCATAAAGAGCTTTGTGAAGTTTGTAAACATGATTTGGTTTCTTAGGATTGATAAAGCCGGGAGGTTGTTTGACATAAACTTCCTCCTCTATTTCACCATTTAGAAAAGCACTTTTAATGTCCATTTGGTACAAGGTGATATTATGGTGATTAGCATAGGAAAGTAAGATGCGAATGGACTCAAGTCTAGCAATGGGAGCATATGTCTCACCATAGTCCATACCTTCGACTTGTGTGTACCCTTGGGCGACGAGACGTGCTTTGTTGCGAACCACTTGTCCATCTTCATCTTGCTTGTTGCGAAGCAACCATTTGGTACCAATGATGTTGTGGTTGTTGTCGGGCTTCTCAACCAATGTCCAAACTTGGTTTCTCTCAAAATTGTGTAGCTCTTCATGCATAGCGTTTATCCAATCCGGATCTTCCAATGCTTCTTCAACCTTCATAGGTTCAATGCTAGAGATGAATGAATAGTTTTCACAAAAGTTAGCTAAACGAGTTTTTGAGCGAGTGATTCTCCCAGTTTGTATATCATTGAGGATTTGCTCGACGGGATGATCTTTGGCAATTCTTGCTCAAACTCGTGAGAGCTTTTGCTTGGGTCTTCGTTGAACATCTTCTTCATCTTGTTCTTCTTCTTGGCCTTCTTCATTGTTGACGTCGTTGTTCTCTTGTCGTGGTGGAGAAGGAGGTTGTTGATGTTCGTCTTGATGTATTTCCTCGTCTTCTTCATCTTGGTGTGTCCCACTTGTGGATGCTTCCGTGTCGATTCTTGGTTCACCTTGTCGTGAAGTAGAAGCTTCCACTTGGACGGATGAAGTACTCTCCTTCACCTCCGTTGGATGAATTTTGCCAATGGACAAGTATTGGATTGCTTCTGAAGGGTCTTTGTCTCCTACATCAATTGGCAATTGCTCTACTTGCGAGCCATTAGATTCATCAAACTTCACATCTACCGTCTCTTCAACCTTTCGGGTGAAATTGTTGTAGACATGGTAAGTGTGAGAGTTTGAGCCATAACCGAGTAGAAAACCTTCATGAGATTTAGGAGCAAACTTTGAACGACGATGCTTATCAAGAATGTAGCACTTTGAGCCGAATACTCGAAAGTATCCAACTTGGGGTTTGTTACCGGTGAGAAGCTCGTATGCCGTCTTGCCGAGTAGCTTGTGAAGATATAAGCGATTTGTTGCGTGACAAGCTGTTTCAACCGCTTCTGCCCAAAAGTGCTTCGGCGTCTTGTATTCGTCAAGCATCGTTCTTGCCATTTCGATGAGCGTTCGGTTCTTCCTCTCAACAACTCCATTTTGTTGAGGTGTGTACGTAGCCGAGAACTCGTGTGAAATCCCTTCTTCGTCAAGAAAGGTGTCCACATTTGCGTTCTTGAACTCCGTTCCGTTGTCACTCCGAACCTTCTTGATCTTCACGTCAAACTGATTTTGGGCCTTCCTAGCGAAGTTTCTGAAGATCTTCTGGACCTGCGACTTGTCATTAAGAAAGAACACCCACGTAAATCTAGAAAAATCATCAACTATAACTAGACCAAAGGAATTTCCACCGAGACTCTTGTAGGCGTTGGGACCAAAAAGATCCATGTGAAGTAGCTCGAGTGGCCTCCTTGTGGTCATGATGTTCTTCACGGGATGTCTTCCTCCAACCTGTTTACCTGCTTGACAAGCACTGCAAAGTCTATCCTTATCAAATATGACATCGTTAACTCCAAGGATATGATTTCCTTTAGTAAGCTTGTCAAGGTTTCTCATGCGAACGTGACCTAGTCGTCTATGCCACAACCAACCTTTTGAGGATTTAGCAACAAAGCAAGTTTTAGGTTGTGCCTTTTTAGAGAAATCGACAATGTAAAGATCACCTCTACGCATACCCGTAAAGACCATTTTATGATTGTCTCAATGAAATACTTGGCAATCTACTTCAGTAAATAGGACATTCAAACCGAAATCAGCAAGTCTAGATACTGAAAGTAAGTTGTAGCCGAGAGATTCAACGAGCATGACATTTTGAATGGAACTATCATGTGAGATGGCCACCTTACCAAGGCCAACCACTTTACCCTTTGAGTTATCACAAAAGGTGACATATTTTCGAGGGCCGTCATTTTCAGCAAGCTCACGAAACATCTCTTCATCTTCGGTCATATGATCAGTACATCCACTATCAAGAACCCATTCCTTTCCTCCTGATTCATATCCCTGAAGATTTGCCATAAGACCAAAATGTCTCATTGCATCATCAAGATCGAAGTCACTATCATCATCATCATCATAGTATCCATGTTCATCATGATCTTGTGACTCATCATTTCCTAGAGAGGGTAATTCATTAGATAAATGATCATCAAAGTGGTCACTTTTATGAATTCTTATAGCTTCGAATATGATATCATTAATGATTCCAACATCTCCTTTAGCATGCTTAAGATTGGTAAGTTCAAATAGACAATTACCAAAACTAGGATCACTAGGGTTCATCTTACTCAAGGCAATAGATTTATGGAGAATTTCATCCAAAGTTTTCAAGGAATGATCGGGAAATCGTTCCTCAAGAAATTTCCATATAGTATGGGCACAATTAAGAGTAGGAAAACTAGCAATCAAATTTTTGGGCAATCCTCTAATGATGAGCTCAATAGTTCTAAGATTGCGAATCATGTCAATATCTTCATCTAGGGTAGGATGCAAAGGATCAATATGAGGTGCACAAGGACTAGCAATATACTTGTTCAAATGATATTGATTGAAGATTACAAGCATCTCATTTTTCCACTCGTGAAAATACTCTCCATCAAGAATAGGCACTCTATGTCTAAGACTCCCTAAGGTAGACACATCCATCTTCCTCCAATGGTGATTAAACCAAGGCAATGGAGACCAAAGCTCTGATACCACTTGTAGGACCTAGAAGTAGATGTGTCTAGAGGGGGGTGATTAGACACTTAGTGCTAAAGTTGCAATTTTTAGGCCTTTTTGGTTTGAGCGGAGTTTTAGGCACAATTTCAACATACACAATACATATCAAGAAAGCATGCAAAGAGTATATGAGCAGCGGAATATAAAGCATGCAACTTGCAAGAATGTAAGGGGAAGGGTTTGGAGAATTCAAACGCAATTGGAGACACGGATGTTTTTCCCGTGGTTCGAATAGGTGGGGCTATCCTACATCCACGTTGATGGAGACTTCAACCCACAAAGGGTAACGGTTGCGTGAGTCCACGGAGGGCTCCACCCACAAAGGGTAACGGTTGCGTGAGTCCACGGAGGGCTCCACCCACGAAGGGTCCACGAAGAAGCAACCACCCACAAAGGGTCCACGAAGAAGCAACCTTGTCTATCCCACCATGGCCATCGCCCACGAAGGACTTGCCTCACTAGCGGTAGATCTTCACGAAGTAGGCGATCTCCTTGCCCTTACAAACTCCTTGGTTCAACTCCACAATCTTGTCGGAGGCTCCCAAGTGACACCTAGCCAATCTAGGAGACACCACTCTCCAAGAAGTAACAAATGGTGTGTAGGTAATGAACTCCTTGCTCTTGTGCTTCAAATGATAGTCTCCCCAACACTCAACTCTCTCTCATAGGATTGGATTTTGTGGAAAGAAGATTTGAGTGGAAAGCAACTTGGGGAAGGCTGGAGATCAAGATTCATATGGTAGGAATGGAATATCTTGGTCTCAACACATGAGTAGGTGGTTCTCTCTCAGAACATATGAGTTGGAATTGTGTATGTGTTCTGATGGCTCTCCCCACGAATGAAGAGGAGGTGGAGGGGTATATATAGCCTCCACACAAAATCCAACCGTTACACACAGTTTTCCAATCTCGGTGGGACCGAATCAACAAACTCGGTCAGACCGAAAAGGTAAACCTAGTGACCGTTAGAGATTTTCGGTGGGACTGACATGCAACTCGGTGGGACCGATATGGTTAGGGTTTGGGCATAACATAATCTCGGTGAGACCGATTACACAAACTCGGTGAGACCGAGTTTGGTAATAAGCTAACTAGAGAGTTGGTCAGGTAAACTCGGTGGGACCGATTTGCTCTTTCGGTGAGACCGAAAAGTTACAAAAAGGAAACACTAAATTTACATTGCAATCTCGGTGGGACCGATTACATATCTCGGTGGGACCGAAAATATTGCAATAGATAACAGAGAGTTTGCAATCCCATCTCGGTGAGACAGAGATCCCTATCGGTAGAACCAAATTTCTAGGGTTTGGCAGTGGCTTATGACAAGTGAAACTCGGTGGCGCCGGATAGAAAGAATCGGTAGGTCCGAGTTTGGCTTTGGGTTTAGGTCATATGTGGAAGTGGGAAAGTAGCTGAGGATTTTGGAGCATATCATTAAGCACATGAAGCAAGAGGCTCATTAAGCAACACCTCATCCCTCCTTGATAGTATTGGCTTTTCCTATGGACTCAATGTGATCTTCGATCACTAAAATGTAAAATGAAGAGTCTTGAGCTTGAAGCTTTAGCCAATCCTTTGTCCCTAGCATCTTGAAGGAGTTCCCACAACCTTTAGTCCATGCCACTCCATTGTTGAACTTATCTGAAACATACTAGATAGAAACATTAGTCCAACAAGATATATGTTGTCATCAATTACCAAAACCACCTAGGGAGCACTTGTGCTTTCAGAACTCAAGGCCCAACTTCAACAAGAACAACTCAAGTGGCACTAAGGGCAAGCAGCACGTAAGAACATGCTATAATTGTGGCAATGTGAGCCATTTTGTTGCGGAGTGCCCGTATGAGAAAAGGGAAGACAATGGTGGCAAGCTTATCCGTGAAGACAAGGCCAAGTCCTTCGCCAACAAGAACAACTTCACCAAGAAGACTCCTCCTAAGGGGTTGGTGGCATAAGAAGAGTACAAATGAGGATGATGATGATGATGATGATGATGACGGTGAGACGGTTTCCATGGACTTCGTTGCCATTGCAACAACTCCTCGGGTGTCCCTCTTCGACTCACCCAATGAGAACATCACCGCCAAGTGCCTCATGGCCAAAGCCACCAAATAGGTAACCCCCAACATCAAAACCACCATCACTACTAATCCCTCGTTGACGGATTGCATTGATGAAAGTGAGGGGTCTAATGAGGAAGAAAATGAATTTGAGTCTTTTATGAGTAAGCTCAAGGGTAAATCCAAGAAGCACTTTGTTGCTCTCTTGTAACAACTTGGTCAAGCCAATGACATGATCGAGGCTCACGAAGACACCATCTCTAAGATGGAGGGCATAGTCGTGACTATGCTGATGAGATATCAGATCTCTCTAATAAGCTTGAGGAAGAGCATGGTCATCGTTTGGCTCTTGAGGAGTCACACAACGATGAGCATGATAAACTAAAGAAATATCTTGATCATGCTCTTGTTGTATCTCGTGTGCTCAATTCTAAGAAGGTCAAACTTGGGGCTAATCTTGCTAGACTTAAGGAGGAGTTTGATATACTTGACAAGGCTCACAAGGACTTGAAGGGTGCTCATGCTAGCCTCAAGGAGTCTCATGATCAACTCCAAGTGAAGCTAACTAAGGAAAAAGCCACTTTAATTCATATGGTTTTAATTGATAATGCAAATACTACTAACCCGTGTTGTGAGCATGTGCATCTTGTGGAGGAGAATGCAAAGTTGAAGGAGCAATTTGAGAAAGGCCTTGTGTCTTGCATACAAGGTGAGAAGAACCTCAACGACCTTTTGAGCAATCCAAAGGAAGTTGTGGGCAAGAAGGGAATTGGGTTTTCTCCCAAGCCCAAGAACAACAAGAAGAATGATAAGGCCAAACGACCTCCTCTGTAGCGACCCAACCTCAGACGGTCAAGTCTGTGTGCTTAAGTGTAATCCCTGGGTCGGTATGCTGACACACACAGTACTCGAGGATTAATAATAGAGGTAAATCACATGTATAAAGTAATGTAAATACTATTACCTCAATCCATATAGCAAAAGTAACAACAAGGTTGTGGATTCCCATCAACACCAACGGCAAAGTTGAGTGTAGACATCGTAACCCTAACGTATCACTTACTCATCGTAAGAATCCTACAACATGAGACATTGCAGCCATGTAGGTCAGTATATTAAATGTACTGGCAATTTCACACTGTAGAGCAATGCTGAATAATGGCTATCACTACATGCATATATGGCTGGTGGAGGTTCTAGGTTTAACATTTGCATAAAGCTAATTTTTCCTACAATAAAGGAATATATTTTATTTAACTACAAAGTTTGTTGAAATTATTGAGAAGGTTCCTCCAACTCAATCCCAAAATAATAATTATAACCCCTCAAATTAATTAAGTAAAGTGATGAGATCAAATCAATAATTCAAGTACCAAATACTCAAAATGTCCATAACCCGGGACACGGCTAATCATGATTAGTTTGTACACACTGCAGAGGTTTGCGCACTTTTCCCCACAAGACTCGATCTCCTCCGTTGGATTTCTCGCACTACATGATGTTTGAGAAACGAATGATCAAGGCATAGTATTTTCGAAGCATTAACTCTTTACTCTGGGTAGATAGTACCTCCTACTTTTGTTGGGGAACGTAGCAATAATTCAAAATTTTCCTACGTGTCACCAAGATCTATCTATGGAGTCATCTAGCAACGAGGGAGGAGTGGATCTACATACCCTTGTAGATCGCGCGCGGAAGCGTTCAAGAGAACGGGGTTGATGGAGTCGTACTCGTCGTGATCCAAATCACCGATGATCCTAGCGCCGAACGGATGGCACCTCCGCGTTCAACACGCATACGGAGCAGCGACGTCTCCTCCTTCTTGATCCAGCAAGGGGGAAGGAGAGGTTGATGGAGATCCAGTAGCACAACGGCGTGGTGGTGGAAGTAGCGGGATTCCAACAGGGCTTCGCTAAGCGCTGCGGGAGGAGGGAGATGTGTCACGGGAGGGAGAGGGAGGCGCCGGGCCTTAGGTATGGTTGCCCTCCCTTCGCCCCACTATATATAGGGCCAAGGGAGAGGGGAGGGAGCAGCCTTGCCCCTTCCTCCAAGGAAGGGTGCGGCCAAGGGGGGAGGAGTCCATCCTCCCCAAGGCACCTCGGAGGTGCCTTCCCCCTTTAGGACTCTCCCCTCCTCTTGTCCCTTTGGCGCATGGGCCTCTAGGGGCTGGTGCCCTTGGCCCATGTAGGCCAAGGCGCACCCCCTACAGCCCATGTGGCCCCCGGGGTAGGTGGCCCCACCCGGTGGACCCCCTGGACCCTTCCGGTGGTCCCGGTACAATACCGGTGACCCCGAAACTTGTCCCGATGGCCGAAATAGCACTTCCTATATATAATTCTTTACCTCCGGACCATTCTGGAACTCCTCGTGACGTCCGGGATCTCATCCGGGACTCCGAACAACATTCGGGTTACCGCATACTAATATCTCTATAACCCTAGCGTCACCGAACCTTAAGTGTGTAGACCCTACGGGTTCGGGAGACATGCAGACATGACCGAGATGACTCTCCGGTCAATAACCAACAGCGGGATCTGGATACCCATGTTGGCTCCCACATGTTCCACAATGATCTCATCGGATGAACCACGATGTCAAGGACTTAATCAATCCCATATACAATTCCCTTTGTCTAGCGGTACGATACTTGCCCGAGATTTGATCGTCGGTATCCCGATAACTTGTTCAATCTCGTTACCGGCAAGTCTCTTTACTCGTTCCGTAACACATCATCCCGTGATCAACTCCTTGATCACATTGTGCACATTATGATGATGTCCTACCGAGTGGGCCCAGAGATACCTCTCCGTCACACGGAGTGACAAATCCCAGTCTCGATTCGTGCCAACCCAACAGACACTTTCGGAGATACCCGTAGTGCACCTTTATAGTCACCCAGTTATGTTGTGACGTTTGGTACACCCAAAGCACTCCTACGGTATCCGGGAGTTGCACAATCTCATGGTCTAAGGAAATGATACTTGACATTAGAAAAGCTTTAGCATACGAACTACACGATCTAGTGCTATGCTTAGGATTGGGTCTTGTCCATCACATCATTCTCCTAATGATGTGATCCCGTTATCAATGACATCCAATGTCCATGGTCAGGAAACCGTAACCATCTATTGATCAACGAGCTAGTCAACTAGAGGCTTACTAGGGACATGGTGTTGTCTATGTATCCACACATGTATCTGAGTTTCCTATCAATACAATTATAGCATGGATAATAAACGATTATCATGAACAAGGAAATATAATAATAATCAATTTATTATTGCCTCTAGGGCATATTTCCAACAGTCTCCCACTTGCACTAGAGTCAATAATCTAGTTCACATCGATATGTGATTAACACTCAAGGTCACATCCCCATGTGACTAACACCCAAAGAGTTACTAGAGTCAATAATCTAGTTCACATTTACCATGTGATTAACACTTGATGTGTTCTGGGTTTGATCATGTTATGCTTGTGAGAGAGGTTATAGTCAACGGGTCTGAACCTTTCAGATCCGTGTGTGCTTTACAAATCTCTATGTCATCTCCTAGATGCAGCTACCACGTTCTATTTGGAGCTATTCCAAATAACTGTTCTACTATACGAATCCAGTTTACTACTAAGAATAATCTGGATTGGTGTCAAAGTTTGCATCGGCGTAACCCTTTACGACGAACTCTTTTACCACCTCCATAATCGAGAAAATTCCTTAGTCCACTAGTTACTAAGGATAACTTTGACCGCTGTCCTGTGATCCATTCTTGGATCACTCTTGTACCCCTTGACTGACTCATGGCAAGGCACACTTCAGGTGCGGTACACAGCATAGCATACTGTAGAGCCTACGTCTTAAGCATAGGGGACGACCTTCGTCCTTTCTCTCTATTCTGCCATGGTCGAGCTTTAAGTCTTAACTTCATACCTTACAACTCAGGCAAGAACTCCTTCTTTGACTGATCCATCTTGAACACCTTCAAGATCATGTCAAGGTATGTGCTCATTTGAAAGTTCCATTAAGCGTTTTGATCTATCCTTATAGATCTTGATGCTCAATGCTCAAGCAACTTAATCCAGGCTTTCCATTGAAAACACTTTCCAAATAACCCTATATGCTTTCCAGAAATTCTACGTCATTTCTGATCAACAATATGTCAACAACATATACTCATCAGAAATTCTATAGTGCTCCCACTCACTTCTTCGGAAATACAAGTTTCTCATAAAATTTGTATACACCCAAAATCTTTGATCATCTCATCAAAGCATACATTCCAACTCCGAGATGCTTACTCCAGTCCCTAGAAGGATTGCAGGAGCTTTGCATACTTATTAGCATCTTTCAGGATTGACAAAACCTTCTGGTTTGTATCACATACAACCTTTCCTCAAGAAAAATCGTCGAGGAAACAATGTTTTGACATCCTATCTGCAAGATTTCATAAATAACGCAGTAATCGCTAATATAATTCCAACAGACTCTTAGCATCGCTACGAGTGAGAAAGTCTCATCGTAGTCAACTCCTTGAACTTGTCAGGAAACATTTTAACGACAAGTCGAGCTTTCTTAATGGTGATACCTACCATCATTGTCCGCCTTCCTTTTAAAATCCATATGTACCTAACAGCCTTACGACCATCAAGTAGTTCCCCCAAAGTCTACACTTTGTTTTCATACATGGATCCTCTCTCGGATTTTATGGCCTCGAGCCATTTATCGAAATCCGGGCCCACCATCGCTTCTCCATGGCTCGTAGGTTCATTGTTGTCTAGCAACATGACTTCCAAGACAGGATTACGTACCACTCTGAAGTAGTACGCATCCCTGTCATCCTACGAGGTTTGGGAGTGACTTGATCCGAAGTCTCATGATCAATATCATAAGCTTCCACTTCAATTGGTGTAGGTGCCGCAGGAACAACTCTTTGTGCCCTGCTATACACTAGTTGAAGTGACGGTTCAATAACCTCATCAAGTCTCCACCATCCTCCCACTCAATTCCTTCGAGAGAAACTTTTTCTCGAGAAAGGACCCGATTCTAGAAACAATCCCTTATTGCTTTCGGATCTGAGACAGGAGGTATACCCAACTGGTTTGGGTGTCCTATGAAGATGCATTTATCCGCTTTGGGTTCGAGCTTATCAGCCTGAAACTTTTTCACATAAGCGTCGCAGCCCCACACTTTTAAGAAATGACAGCTTAGGTTTCTCTAAACCATAGTTCATACGGTGTCATCTCATCGGAATTACGTGGTGCCCTATTTAAAGTGAATGTGGTTGTCTCTAATGCCTAACCCATGAACTATCGTGGTAATTCGATAAGAGACATCTTGGTATGCATCATATCCAATAGGGTGCAGTTATGATGTTCGGACACACCATCACACTATGGTGTTCCAGGCTGTATTAGTTGTGAAACGATTTCCACAATGTCTTAATTCTGTGCCAAACTCGTAATTCAGATATTCATCTCTATGATCATATCATAGATATTTTATCCTCTTGTCACGACGATCTTTCAACTTCACCCTGAAATTACTTGAACCTTTCAATAATTCAGACTCGTGATTCATCAAGTAAATATACTCAACATCTACTCAAATCATCTGTGAAGAACATAACGATATCCACTATACACCTCAGCACTCATTGGACTGCACACATCAAAATGTGTTACTTCCAACGAGTTGCTATCTTGTTCCGTCTTACTAAAACGAGGCTTTCAGTCATCTTGCCCATGTGGTATGATTTGCATGTCTCAAGTGATTCAAGATCATGTGAGTCCAAACGGTCCATTTTCATGGAGTTTCTTCATGCATATACACCAATAGACATGGTTCGCATGCCTCAAACTTTTCAAAAACGAGTGAGCCCAAAGATCCATCAACATGGAGCTTCTTCATGCGTTTTATACCGATATGACTTACGTGGCAGTGCCACAAGTAGGTGGTACTATCATTAATATCTTTTGGCATGAACATGTGTATCACTATGATCGAGATTCAATAAACCATTCATTTTAGGTGTAAGACCATTGAAGGTATTATTCAAATAAACAGAGTAACCATTATTCTCCTTAAATGAATAACAGTATCACGATAGACATAATCCAATCATGTCTATGCTCAACGCAAACACCAAATAACAATTATTTAGGTTTTAATACCAATCTCGATGGTAGAGGGAGCGTGCGATGCTTGATCATATCAACCTTGGAAACACTTCCAACACATATTGTCAGCTCACCTTTAGCTAGTCTCCGTTTATTCCGTAGCTTTTATTTCGAGTTACTAACACTTAGCAACCGAACCGGTATCTAATACCCTGGTGCTACTAGGAGTACTAGTAAAGTACACATTAACATAATGTATATCCAATATACTTCTATCGACCTTGCCAGCCTTCTCATCTACCAAGTATCTAGGGTAATTCTGCTCCAGTGGTTGTTCCCCTTATTACAGAAGCACTCAGTCTCGGGTTTGGGTTCAACCTTGGGTTTCTTCACTAGAGCAGCAGCTGAATTGCCGTTTCATGAAGTATCTCTTTGTTCCCTTGCCCTTCTTGAAACTAGTGGTTTCACCAACCATCAACAATTGATGCTCCTTCTTGATTTCTACTTTCGCGGTGTCAAACATCGCGAATATCTCAAGGATCATCATATATGTCCCTGGTATATCATAGTTCATCACGAAGCTCTAGCAGCTTGGTGGTAATGACTTCGGAGAAACATCACTATCTCATCTGGAAGATCAACTCCCACTTGATTCAAATGATTGTTGTATTCAGACAGTCTGAGCACAAGCTCAACAATTGAGCTTTTCTCCTTAGTTTGTAGGCTAAGAAAATCGTCGGAGGTCTTATACCTCTTGACGTGGGCACGAGCCTGAAATCCCAATTTCAACACTCGAAACATCTCATATGTTTCGCGACGTTTCAAAACTGTCTTGAGTGCCTCAATTCTAAACCGTTTAACTGAACTATCACGTAGTTATCAAAATGTGTATGTCAGATGTTCGCGACATCCACAGACGACGTTCAAGGTTCAGCACAATGAGCGGTGCATTAAGGACATAAGCCTTCTATGAAGCAATGAGGACAATCCTCAGTTTACGGACCTAGTCCGCATAATTGCTACTACCAACTTTCAACTAAATTTTCTCTAGGAACATATCTAAACAGTAGAACTAAAGCGCGAGCTATGACATAATTTGCGAAGACCTTTTGACTATGTTCAGGATAATTAAGTTCATCTTATGAACTCCCACTCAGATAGACATCCCTCTAGTCATCTAAGTGATTACATGATCCGAGTCAACTAGGCCGTGTCCGATCATCACGTGAGACGGACTAGTCAACATCAGTGAACATCTTCATGCTGATCGTATCTACCATACGACTCATGCTCGACCTTTCGGTCTGCTGTGTTCCGAGGCCATGTCTGTACACATGCTAGGCTCGCCAAGTCAACCTAAGTGTTTGCATGTGTAAATCTGTCTTACACCCGTTGTATGTGAACGTTGGAATCAAACACCCGATCATCACGCGGTGCTTTGAAACAACAAACTGTCGCAATGGTGCACAGTTAGGGGGAACACCTTCTTGAAATTTTAATGAGGGATCATCTTATTTACTACCGTTGTTCTAAGCAAACAAGATGCATAAACATGATAAACATCACATGCAATCAAATAGTGACATGATATGGCCAATATCATATTGCTCCTTTTGATCTCCATCTTCGGGGCTCCATGATCATCATCGTCACCGGCATGACACCATGATCTCCATCATCATGATCTCCATCATCGTGTCTTCTTGAAGTTGTCTCGTCAACTATTACTTCTACTACTACAGCTAACTGTTAGCAATAAAGTAAAGTAATTACATGACGTTTATGTTGACACGCAGGTCATAAATAAATTAAGACAACTCCTATGGCTCCTGCCGGTTGTCATACTCATCGACATGCAAGTCGTGATTCCTATTACAAGAACATGATCATCTCATACATCACATATATCATTCATCACATCCTTTGGCCATATCACATCACATAGCATACCCTGCAAAAACAAGTTAGACGTCCTCTAATTGTTGTTTGCATGTTTTACGTGGCTGCTATGGGTTTCTAGCAAGAACGTTTCTTACCTACGCAAAGACCACAATGTGATATGCCAATTGCTATTTACCCTTCATAAGGACCCTGTTCATCGAATCCGATCCGACTAAAGTGGGAGAGACAGACACCCGCCAGCCACCTTATGCAACTAGTGCATGTTTGTCGGTGGAACCGGTCTCACGTAAGAGTACGTGTAAGGTCGGTCCGGGCCGCTTCATCCCACAATGCCACCGAATCAAGATTGGACTAGTAACGGTAAGCATATTGAACAAAATCAACGCCCACAACTACTTTGTGTTCTACTCGTGCATAGTAACTACGCATAGACCTAGCTCATGATGCCACTGTTGGGGAACATAGTAATAATTCAAAATTTTCCTACGTGTCACCAAGATCTATCTATGGAGTCATCTAGCAACGAGGTAGGAGTGGATCTACATACCCTTGTAGATCGCGCGCGGAAGCGTTCAAGAGAACGGGGTTGATGGAGTCGTACTCGTCGTGATCCAAATCACCGGTGATCCTAGCGCCGAACGGACGGCACCTCCGCGTTCAACACACGTACGAAGCAGCGACGTATCCTCCTTCTTGATCCAGCAAGGGGGAAGGAGAGGTTGATGGAGATCCAGCAGCACAACGGCGTGGTGGTGGAAGTAGCGGGATTCCAACAGGGCTTCGCTAAGCGCTACGGGAGGAGGGAGATGTGTCACGGGAGGGAGAGGGAGGCGCCAGGCCTTAGGTATGGTTGCCCTCCCTTCCCCCCACTATATATAGGGCCAAGGGAGAGGGGAGGGCGCAGCCTTGCCCCTTCCTCCAAGGAAGGGTGCGGCCAAGGGGGGGAGGAGTCCATCCTCCCCAAGGCACCTCGGAGGTGCCTTCCCCCTTTAGGACTCTCCCCTCCTCTTGTCCCTTTGGCGCATGGGCCTCTAGGGTCTGGTGCCCTTGGCCCATGTAGGCCAAGGCGCACCCCCTACAGCCCATGTGGCCCCCGGGGTAGGTGGCCCCACCCGATGGACCCCCGGGACCCTTCTGGTGGTCCCGGTACAATACCGGTGACCCCGAAACTTGTCCCGATGGCCGAAATAGCACTTCCTATATATAATTCTTTACCTCCGGACCATTCCGGAACTCCTCGTGACGTCCGGGATCTCATCCGGGACTCCGAACAACATTCGGGTTACTGCATACTAATATCTCTATAACCCTAGCGTCACCGAACCTTAAGTGTGTAGACCCTACGGGTTCGGGAGACAAGTAGACATGACCGAGATGACTCTCCGGTCAATAACCAACAGCGGGATCTGGATACCCATGTTGTCTCCCACATGTTCCACGATGATCTCATCGGATGAACCACGATGTCAAGGACTTAATCAATCCCGTATACAATTCCCTTTGTCTAGCGGTACGATACTTGCCCGAGATTCGATCGTCGGTATCCCGATACCTTGTTCAATCTCGTTATCGGCAAGTCTCTTTACTCGTTCCGTAACACATCATCCCATGATCAACTCCTTGATCACATTCTGCACATTATGATGATGTCCTACCGAGTGGGCCCAGAGATACCTCTCCGTCACACGGAGTGACAAATCCCAGTCTCGATTCGTGCCAACCCAACAGACACTTTCGGAGATACCCGTAGTGCACCTTTATAGTCACCCAGTTACATTGTGACATTTGGTACACCCAAAGCACTCCTACGGTATCCGGGAGTTGCACAATCTCATGGTCTAAGGAAATGGTACTTGACATTAGAAAAGCTTTAGCATACGAACTACACGATCTAGTGCTATGCTTAGGATTGGGTCTTATCCATCACATCATTCTCCTAATGATGTGATCCCGTTATCAATGACATCCAATGTCCATGGTCAGGAAACCGTAACCATCTATTGATCAACGAGCTAGTCAACTAGAGGCTTACTAGGGACATGGTGTTGTCTATGTATCCACACATGTATCTGAGTTTCCTATCAATACAATTATAGCATGGATAATAAACGATTATCATGAACAAGGAAATATAATAATAATCAATTTATTATTGCCTCTAGGGCATATTTCCAACAACTTTCCCCCTACATCTGCTAGCCTACCACTGAAAGAGGTCACACAACTTACTCAACTATGCCAGAGCCCATAATGGCTTGCGGCTGCACATGGAAGTTTCTAGCATGAATAACCTTACAATCCCTTTGAGACTGGGTGGCAAACCATTGGAAGATCACACGGGTACTCCGGGATATCCCAGGACAACAGTGGATTGCTCCAGGTGCCCAGACAACCACTGGGTGATCCAGGGTGCCTCAACCAATCCACCCAGATGTGTATTAAAGTAGCCACCTTAAGTTTAACCATTAGATATAAATAACTCTCACATCTTTCATGAATCTCACAAACCATTCCACGTCTATGAGCATAGCATAGCAGTATAAGTATAACGTAGTAACACCCTGGGCTTGAATGAAAGACAATAGGTTCCTACCTCATCAACTACTTCCCAATACCCACATGTTATCAAACCTACTCATGCAATGTCTGAGGGTTGAAACTAATGCATAAAAACTGGGTATGAAAAGTATGATCAAAGTGTGAACTTGCCTTGTATTGTTGATGAAGATGATTCGCACTCATAACTCCTGATAGTTCTACATGTCACACTCCGGTCAATCTATCATGAGCAAGCAATTGCATACATAATCACTCATCCAAAAGAATCAAAGAGAAGATCTTGGAAAACTTCGAAAACAAGCAAACAACTATTGATCAGAAAACAATTTCTAATGGTACCAAAATTAAGTAAATTTGGCCTTATCAGAAAGTTTAGGTCAAGAGCTTCGATTAGCAAAAAGAATCAACTCAAACAGAGTTATAAAACTTGAGTTATGAACAAAAGAAGTTCGAAATAAAATCTGATTGAAACCAAATTTTAAACTTTCAAAAATATGTTTAAGTTGTTTTAATGGATAGAGGGGATCATAATGAAGAAGTGGGCGTTGGTTTCATTGTATTTGGATAAACGAGAAAAAAGTGGTGAGGGTTTGAAGATCAGGGGCTAAACTATAAATAAACTAATTGCATCTAGGTCCCTGGCGAAAATAAGAGAAAAAGTAAACAAAAACTTAACGGACGAACGTTCACTACGAAAACCTAATGAACGGACTCGTTCGCTGCGAAGAGAAAAACAGTGAGCGTTCGCAATTTAACCGAAAAGAAAACCACCCGTCGGATCTCGATCCGACGGACAAGATTAGGTCGGGCGGTTACCGGCGAGATAGGCAGCTTTCCGACGAGATCGGCGGCTCCAGTGGGCGGCGCGGGAACGGCGGGCGGCAGCGCTGGCTAGCGGCGAGCGGCGGTGTACGGCGAACAACGGTGGCGGCGGTGCTGGCGCGACGCAGTAAGAAGCTAGCGGCGGCGGTGGCGAGTTGCAGAGGCGGCAGTGATGGATGCAGCAGACGGCGGCGGCGGCGTCTCGCGAGGAGGAGAGGGGCGGTGTCCTCGCAAAGGCAGAGGAGGAGGCGGTGGCGTGGGGGAGGCGCAAGGGAGGCAGCGCGGTGTCCGGGGCGGACACGACAAGTCGGCGGCGACGCGGTTGTGGCGGCGGCGGACTCCTGCTGGCGGTCGGGGCGACGCGCGGGGAAAGGTCGACTGGGACGTGGCCTGGCGATGGCTGGGCCGGCCCAGTTCGGCCGCAGACTTTTTGTTTTAAAACAAATTTTTACAGACAAATAAAATAAATAAAATAAAAAATACTATAGGCATATAATATATCAAAAATTTCAGAAAAAGATTTGCTACCACCTGAACATTTTTCTAGCGTCAAATAAAATCCACAAAAATTTGAATAAGGCAAAGAGTGCTACATCTCCAATAAAACCCAATAAAAATCATTTTAAAAATACCAAAATTATTTCAAATTTATTTCTCTCCAATTTTCTAATGTAGGGAATCATTTTACCCTATTTTCCATATATTTTATTTTTGGAGAAAAATAATTTGAATAAAACCAAATAACTCCAAATTGAAAATAATTTTCAAAGGGACTTTAAATTTTGATTCTTTTAAACTCCCAACTCATATTTCACATGTTTTGAAGAAGTCATTTTATCTTCTCTCATGAAAATCATTGAGTTGCTTAAAGTTTCTGAATTTGAAAAATTTCCAAATGGAATTCAAATATTTTCAAAAACCCTTTTCATTTATTTAAATGGAAGAAGGCATTTCATCTTCACTCTATGGTTTTGTATTTGAAAAAAAAGAATTTGAATTCATGGAGATCAAAATGCAAGGTGAAAGTTTGGGAAAGTCCTTTTATTCCCTCTCATTTAACTTTCAAAAGGTTTCAAACTTCACTCAATTTCACACAAGCAACCACACCACAATCAAACAAACAATCAAAACTATCTATTTAATATAACATTCCAAAATTTAGAATTTTGGGATGTTACAAACCTACCACCCTTAAAATGAATCCCGTCCTCGAGATTCGGAGAGGCTTGTAAGAAATAGGTTAGGTTTGGGGTCTTCTCAGAATCTATCGATCGACACGAAGGTCTTGGGTGCTACCACCCTTAGAAGCATGGTTACGGTTCCATCAAGACATATACTCCATCCTTTTTGTTGATAGGGTCACTCTTCTGAGATCTTCAGGATAATTCCTTCTTTGGGCCGTTCCGGTAGTGGCATAACCTTTACCGCAATTCTTCTATCCTTTCATCTTGGTAAGGTTCTTATGTGACTGGGTCTTCTTAGCTGACAGGTTTGGCGCCAATACTAAACAACTGTCGATATCTCATGGTGGTCGTCAAACAATTTATGGTTTCTCCTGCAGGAAATGGGCCTGGGCTTCATCCTCACCGGATGACCTATGATGGGCAACAACTGCCTTGTACAAGCAAAAATTGTCGTACCATTCTAAGGTTTAAACAAGGTTTTGATCGTCGTCTCTCTAGTATAGGTAAGTCACTCAGATTTACCATCCCATATAGCAGAGGCGAATAATAAGAGTAAGTCGGTATGGTGATGAATCCATGCCACACCCAAAACATTACCTTGTATACAATTTAGCGAATCTCGTATTCTAACACTCGGTCATTCTCATAAGCATTGCATAATTTATCTTGTCGACGAACTAGGTTCGGATAAATCCATGCATTCTGCAAGCCAAACAAACATCTATCGTTCCTGCACAACTCTCAGGTTTTGCGTAAACTCCTATAAGATCGTCGGTTGATAAAGTCGTAACTATCTTGTAGCGACCCGACCTCAGACGGTCAAGTCTCTATGCTTAAGTGTCATCCCTGGATTGGTATGCTGACACACACAGAACTCGAGGATTTATAACAGAGGTAAATCACATGTATAAAGTAACATAAATACTATTACCTCAATCCATATAGCGGAAGTAACAACAAGGTTGTGGATTCCCATCAACACCAACGGCAAAGTTGAGTGTAGACATCGTAACCCTAACGTATCACTTACTCGTCGTAAGAATCCTGCAACATGAGACGTTGCAGCCATGTAGGTCAGTACATTGAATGTACTGGCAATTCACACTGTAGAGCAATGCTGAATAATGGCTATCAATACATGCATATATGCCTGGTGCAGGCTCTAAGTTTAACATTTGCATAAAGCTAATTTTTCCCTACAGCAAAGGAATATATTTTATTTAACTACAAAGTTTGTTGAGATTATTGAGAAGTTTCCTCCAACTCAATCCCAAAATAATAATTATAACCCCTCAAATTAATTAAGTAAAGTGATGAGATCAAATCAATAATTCAAGTACGAGATACTCAAAATGTCCGTAACCCGGGACACGGCTAATCATGATTAGTTTGTACACTCTATAGAGGTTTGCGCACTTTTCCCCACAAGACTCGATCTCCTCCGTTGGATTTCTCGCACTACATGATGTTTGAGAAATGGATGAAGGCATAGTCTTTTCGAAGCATTAACTCATTACTCTAGGTAGACAATACCACCTACTTTCCCCCTACATCTGCTAGCCTACCACTGAAAGAGGTCACACAACTTACTCAAGTATGCTAGAGCCCATAATGGCTTGTGCCCGCACATGGAAGTTTCTAGCATGAATAACCTTATGATCCCTTTGAGCTTGGGTGGCAAACCATAGGATGATCACACGGGTACTTCGGGATATCCCAGGACAATAGTGGATTGCTCCAGGTGGCTAGACAACCACTGGGTGCTCCAGGGTGCCTCAACCAATCCACCCAGATGTGTATTAAAGTAGCCACCTTAAGTTTAACCATTAGATATAAATAACTCTCACATCTTTCATGAATCTCACAAACTATTCCACGTCTATTCGCATAGCATAGCAGTATAAGCATAACGTAGTAACACCCTGGGCTTGAATGCAAGACAATAGGTTCCTACATCATCAACTACTTCCCAATACCCACATGTTATCAAACTTACTCATGCAATGTTTGAGGGTTCAAACTAATGCATAAAAACTGGGTATGAAAAGTATGATCAAAGTTTGAACTTGCCTTGTATTGTTGATGAAGATGATTCGCACTCATAACTCTTGATAGTTCTACTCGTCACACTCCGGTCAATCTATCGTGAGCAAGCAATTGCAGACATAAGCACTCATGCAAAAGAATCAAAGAAAATATCTCAGAAAACTTCAAAAACAAGAAAACAACTCTTGCATCAAAAAAATCTAGCGGTACCGAAATTAAGTGAATTTAGCCATATCAAAAACTTTAGGTCAAGAGATTCGATTCGCAAAAAGAATCAACTCAAACGGAGTTATAAAACTCGAGTTATGGACAAAAGTAGTTTGAAATCAAATCTATTTGATACCAAATTTTAAACTTTCAAAAATATGTTTAAGTTGTTTACTATATAGAGGGGATCATAACGAAGAAGTGGGCATTGGTTTCGTTGGATTTGGATAAACGAGCAAAAAGTGGCGAGGGTTTGAAGATCAGGGGCTAAACTATAAATAAACTAATTGCGTCTAGGTCCCTAGTGGAAATAAGGGAAAAAGAAAAGAAAAACTTAATGGACGAACATTCACTACGTAAACCTAACGAACGGACTCGTTCGCTGCGAAGAGAAAAACAGCGAGCGTTCGCAATTTAACCAAAAAGAAAACCACCCGTCGGATCTCGATCCACCGAACGAGAATAGGTCGGGCGGTTAGCGGCGAGATTGGCGGCGCCGGCTAGCGGCGAGCAGCGGTGTGCAGCGAACAACGACAGTGGCGGTGTTGGCGTGGCGCGGCAAGCAGCAAGCGGCGGCGGTGGCGAGTTGCAACAGCGGCGGCGATCGATGCGGCAGATGGCGGCGGCGACGTCTCGCGGGGAGGAGAGGGGCGGCGTCCTTGCCTTTTAAAGGTGGAGGAGGAGGCGGTGGCGTAGGGGAGGGGCAAGGGACGCGGCGCGGTGTCCGGGGCGGACACGGCAGGGCGGCGGCGACGTGGTCGTGGCGGCGGCGGGCTCCTTCCGGTGGTCGGGGCGACGCGCAGGGAAAGGCCGGCTAGGCCGTGGCCTGGCGATGGCTGGGCCGGCCCAGTTCGGCCGCGGACTTTTTTTAAACAATTTTTTACAGACAAATAAAATAAATCAAATAAAAAATACTATGCATATAATTTATCAAAAATTTCAGAAAAAGATTTGCTACCACCTGAACATTTTTCTAGCGTCAAATAAAATCCACAAAAATTTGAATAAGGCAAAGAGTGCTACAGCTCTAATAAAACCAAAATTTATTTCTCTCCAATTTCCTGATGTAGGGATTCATTTTACCCTATTTTCCATATATTTTATTTTTGGAGAAAAATAATTTGAATAAAACCAAATAACTCCAAATTGAAAATAATTTTCAAAGGGACTTTAAATTTTGATTCTTTTAAACTCCCAACTCATATTTCATATGTTTTTAAGAAGTCATTTTATCTTCTCTCATGAAAATCATTGAGTTGCTTAAAGTTTCTGAATTTGAAAAATTTCCAAATGGAATTCAGATCTCTTCAAAAAAACCTTTTCATTTATTTAAATGGAAGAAATAATTTCATCTTCACTCTAGGGTTTTGTATTTGAAAAAAAATATTTGAATTCATGGAGATCAAAATGCAAGGTGAAAGTTTGGGAAAGTCCTTTTATTCCCTCTCATTTAACTTTTTTCAAACTTCACTCAATTTCACACAAGCAACCACACCACAATCAAACAAACAAGCAAAACTATCTATTTAATATAACATTCCAAAATTTAGAATTTTGGGATGTTTCATCCTCCTCTCAAGCAAACTTTTGTGAAGGAGGGATAGGGTGCTTCTAAGGAGAAGAGGAACAATGAGAAGGGTGGTGGTGTCAAGAAGGGCAATGCCACCCCTTCCAACAAAGCTGGCGACTTTAACCCTTCTTATGTGTTATGCCGTGCTAGTGATGGGCATGTTTATGCTAAATTTGTTGGTTCTCCTTATGAGTACATTGAATGGTCTATTTGGGTTCCTAATACCCTTGTTACTAAGATCAAAGGACTCATTACGAAATGGGTACGTAAAGCCAAGCATTGATCTCTTGTAGGTGTTTGCTTCCGGTGGAGGATCATGGTTGCTCGCTAGTGGAGCCACAAATCATATGACCGGAAGCAAGGACTTGGTGGTGGACGTGCACAAGATTTAATTTATGCCCACCAGTGTCGAGTGGAGAGATGCCTCGTCTTCTAAGGTACTGGGTCTTGGCAAGGTTGTCATTTCTCATTATCTCACGATCGAGAAAGTCATGCTTGTTGAGTCCCTTGCATACAATTTACTTTCCATTCATCAACTTGCACTCATGGGCTTTGCCACTTTCTTTGATATTGATACCATGGCCCTCTTGTGGAGCAAGACTCTTAAAGTAGCCTTTGTTGGGCATGTCGGGAACGGTCTTTATGTGATTAACTTCTTGGAGCGACCCACTAAGACCACGACATGCCTAATGGCTAAAGTTGGTGTGGGATGGCTTTGGCATTGCCGTTTAGACCATGTCAATATGAGATCTTTGCAAAGTCTTCTCAAGTGGGACCATGTTTGTGGACTAACAAATGTTAGCTTTGCTAAAGATCGTGCTTGTATAGAAGGAAAGCTACATGACAAGGCTCACCCTCCCACGACTATCATCTACTCGAAGAGGCACTTGGAGCTCCTTCACTTGGATCTCTTTGGACCTCCATCCTCTGATAGTCTTGGGGGTAGAAAGTATTGATTGGTGATTGTGGATGATTATTCAAGATACACTTGGGTATATTTCTTCAAGAGGAAGAGTTACACCCAACAAACCGTCATCGACTTTGCAAATGAAGCTCAACATCAACACAATGCAAAGATCTTGACGATAAGAAGTGACAACGGCATCGAGTTCAAGAACTACACCTTGGATGAGTTTCTTAGTGATGAGGGGATCAAGCATCAATATTCCACACCTTACACCCCTCAACAAAATGGTGTAGCAGAGAGGAAGAATCGGACGTTGATGGATGCGGCAAGTACCATGATGGCGGAGTTCAAGTCTCCATACAACTTTTGGGCTGAAGCCATCAACACCGCATGTCATGCATCCAATCAACTCTACCTCCGCAAAGGCTTGAACAAGACTCCATATGAGATAGTCACTAGTAACAAGCCCAACCTCAAGTACTTCCGGGTGTTTGGGTCTAAGTGTTTCATTCTCAAGAAAGGTGTCCGTTTGTCTAAATTTGAGGCTAGAGCTCATGAGGACATATTTGTTGGGTATGCTACAAACTCTCATGCTTACCGTGTCCTCAATAAGTCCACGGGACTTATTGAGGAGACATGTAACGTGGAGCGTGATGAGAATAACGGCTCCCAAGTGGAGCAAAGTGGTACTTGTGATGTAGGTGATGAAATTCCTCCCCAAGGCATAAGAAGAATGGGTGTTGGCTTTATCCTACCCATTAAGGAACCCCTAGCTTGTGGCTGAAGGAGGATAATGTTCCACTCAAGTGGAACCATCACCAACCCAAGATCCACACGCTTCCGAAGAACAAAGTGAAGGCCCTCAACCAAATGAACAAGATCAAGGGAAAGATCAACCTCAAGATGGTGTTGAACCACCAAGTGATGCCCAAGGTGAAGTTCTCCCCTCCGAGCAACTTCAAGATCAAGAACAAGCTCAAGATGATCAAGTTACTGATCCTCAACTCACTCCTAAGGAGGAATTGGAGCGTCGTGCCGCCAAGATTGCATACAAGCTCACTACCAAGGGTCATCTCATGACGAATGTGCTTAGAAGCTTAAGAAAGGGGGTAAGCACTCGTAGACAATTAGCAAACTATTGTGAACATCACACGTTTGTTTCTTGTGTTGAACCCCAAAAGGTCTATGAGGCGCTCGAGGATCCGGATTGGCTTAATGCCATGCATGAAGAACTCAACAACTTCGAGCACAACAAGGTGTGGGGATTGGTGCCAAGGCCAACGGGGAACCATAATGTCATTGGAACCAAGAGGATATTCAAGAACAAGCAAGATACTCATGGAATTATCGTTCGCCACAAGGCTCAATTGGTAGCACAATGCTACTCCCATGTCGAGGGTATCGACTACAGTGAAACCTTTCCTCCCGTTGCTCGCCTTGAATCTATTCGTTTGTTGATTTCTTATGCCTTGATACGTCTCCAACGTATCTATAATTTTTGATTGTTCCATGCTATTATATTATCAACCTTGGATGTTTTATATGCATTTATATGCTATTTTATATGATTTTTGGGACTAACCTATTAACCTAGAGCCCAGTGCCAGTTTTTGTTTTTTCCTTGTTTTTGAGTATCGCAGAAAAGGAAAATCAAACGGAGTCCAATTGACCTAAAATTTCATAGAGATCATTTTTGACCAGAAGAAACCCACAGAGTACCGAAGATGGGCCAGAAGAATCCCGAGGCCACCACGAGGGTGGGGGTGTGCTCTACCCCCTGGGCGCGCCCCCTACCTCGTGGCCGCCTTGGGGACCCCCCTGACTTGTTCCCGACTCCAACACCTCTTATTTAACCCCAAACTTCCAGAAAGAAACCTAGATCGGGAGTTCCGCCGCCGCAAGCCTCCGAAGCCACTGAAAACCAATCTAGACCCGTTCTGGCACCATGCCGGAGGAGGGGATCCCTCTCCGGTGGCCATCTTCATCATCCTGGTGCTCTCCATGATGAGGGGAGTAGTTCACTCTCGGGGCTGAGGGTATGTACCAGTAGCTCTGTGTTTGATCTCTCTCTCTCTCTCTTGTGTTCTTCATTCGCCACGATCTTGATGTATCGCGAGCTTTGGTATTATAGTTGGATCTTATGATGTTTCTCCCCCTCTACTCTCTTGTAATGGATTGAGTTTTCTCTTTAAAGTTATCTTATCAGATTGAGTCTTTAAGGATTTGAGAACACTTGATGTATGTCTTGCATGTGCTTATCTGTGGTGACAATGGGATATCACGTGATTTACTTGATGTATGTTTTGGTGATCAACTTGCGAGTTCCGTGACCTCGTGAACTTATGCATAGGGGTTGGCACATGTTTTCGTCTTGACTCTCCGGTAGAAACTTTGGGGCACTCTTTGAAGTTCTTTGTGTTGGTTGAATAGATGAATCTGAGATTGTGTGATGCATATTGTATAATCATACCCACGGATACATGAGGAGACACTGGAGTATCTAAGTGACATTAGGGTTTTGGTTGATTTGTGTCTTAAGGTGTTATTCTAGTACGAACTCTTGAATAGATCGATCAGAAAGAATAACTTTGAGGTGGTTTCGTACCCTACAATAATCTCTTCGTTTGTTCTCCGCTATTAGTGACTTTGGATTGAATCTTTGTTGCATGTTGAGGGATAGTTATATGATCCAATTATGTTATTATTGTTGAGAGAACTTGCACTAGTGAAAGAATGAACCCTAGGCCTTGTTTCCTAGCATTGCAATACCGTTTACGCTCATTTTTACCACTTGCTACCTTGCTGTTTTTATATTTTCAGATTACAAAAACCTATATCTACCATCCATATTGCACTTGTATCACCATCTCTTCGCCGAATTAGTGCACCTATACAATTTACCATTGTATTGGGTGTTTTGGGGACACAAGAGACTCTTTGTTATTGGGTTGCAGGGTTGCTTGAGAGAGACCATCTTCATCCTACGCCTCCCACGGATTGATAAACCTTAGGTCATCCACTTGAGGGAAATTTGCTACTATCCTACAAACCTCTGCACTTGGAGGCCCAACAACGTCTACAAGAAGAAGGTTGTGTAGTAGACATCATGCCTCTCATCATAACTTCAAGTTGCAACAAATGGATGTGAAGAGTGCTTTTCTTAATGGTCATATTAATGAGTTGGTGTATGACAAACAACCCCCGGGGTTCGAGGATCCCTATTTCGCCGATCATGTGTACCAACTCGATAAGGCACTATGTGGCCTTAAACAATCCCCACGTGCATGGTATGAGCACCTTACGGAGTTGTTGCGAGATCGTGGGTTTGAAATTGGGAAAATCGACCCCACTCTTTTTACTAAGAAGGTCAAAGGGGAGTTGTTTGTATGTCAACTATATGTTGATGATATTATCTTTGGTTCCCCTAACAAAGCTTTCAATGAGGAATTTTCCGCTCTCATGACCTCAAAGTTCAAGATGTCCATGATGGGAGAGTTGAAGTTCTTTCTCGGGTTCGAAATCAAGCAAAGAATATTAGGAACCTTCATCAACCAAGCCAAATACACTCAAGACATGCTCAAGAGATTCAAGCTAAGTGATGTCAAGCCGGCTTCCACTCCAATGCCCGTCAAATGCCAACTTGACATAGATCCCAATGGTAAAGCGGTGGATCAAAAGGTATATTGCTCCATGATTGGATCCTTGCTTTACCTTTGTGCATCTAGAATGGATATCATGTTGAGTGTGGGAATTTGTGCACGGTTTCAATCCGCACCTAAGGAAAGCCACTATGTGGCGGTCAAGCGAATCTTCCGATATTTGGCTCATACCCCAAACTTTGGCTTATGGTACCCAAGAGGAGCAAACTTCAACCTTGTGGGCTTTTCGGACTCAGATTGGGTGGGAGACAAAGTGGATAGGAAGTCAACTTTCGGAGGGTGCCAATTTCTTAGTTGCTCTTTGGTGAGTTGGTCTTCTAACAAGCAAAGTTGTGTGTCTCTCTCGTCCACCGAAGCGGAGTATGTGGCCGTCGGTAGTTGTTGTGCACAACTTCTGTGGATGAGGCAAACTTTAAAGGATTACGATGTCATTTGTGACAAAGTGCCTCTTTGGTGTGACAATGAAAGTGCCATCAAGATTTCTCTCAAGCCGGTGCAACACTTCAAGACAAAGCACATTAAGATTCTGTATCACTTCATTCGGGATCATATTAGGCGAGGGGAGATCGAGCTCAACTATGTCAATACTCATGATAACCTTGTAGATATCTTCATGAAGCCCCTGGATGAAGCAAGATTTCGCGAGTTAAGGCATGAGCTAAATAGCATTGATTTGAGCAATGTGGCTTGAACGCTTGCACACACCACCATACTCATCGTGTTGTCTTGTTTAGGTGTAAGCATGGACATAGGGGGAGTGTTGTTCTCTCAATGAACTCTCACCCCCCCATTATGCATAAATTGATCAACTCTTTCACATTAGCCATTTTTGATGGTACTTGTGCTTCAAAGACGAGTTTTGGTAATGGGCCCAAGGATAATTCTTCGCGGTGCCATACCAATTGACTCAAACATAGGTGGCTTCGGCCACCACCCTCTCTTTGGAGAGTTTGTGTTTCGTGGTTGGTCCTTGTTGTCATTTGCCCCTTTATTTGTGCCGAGCTGGTGTTTTTGTTGCCTCGTGTGTGTGCTCTTTTATGTGTCCGGTTGCCTGAAGGTTGCGTTGCAAAGGTCGTGTTCTTCTTTTCTTGTCAAAACTTGCACTTTCTTGGGGTTACGGTACTACCGTGGCAAGCCACGTTACTACCATAGGAGGTGGGTTACTCTGTGCGTGCACATCTGCATCCTAGGCACGGTACTCGCTTCCATCGCGGCAGTATTTTTTACTCCCGCTGGAAGAGAGGTACCACCGCCCGACGAATGGTACTACCGCGAGGACCTGCGGTACTACCATGCTGTCATAAGCGGGTGGGGGTTAAGAGTGCGGCAGGGGGAGTTCCAACTCCCCCGTACCCATCAATCACTTTTCCCCACCCCGTCTCTCTCTCCTACCCAAGAACGACGCCGGAGGACCTCGCCGGATCTCCATCTCCAGCCGCTCTCCTTGCATTCCGACCGGTGGGATCGTTTCCCACCTCTCCCTCTTGCCATGGACCCCAGTATCTCCCCTAGTACCTCTCTTTTTGTTCCGTTCTTGTGCTTCTAGGTCTTGGGGATATGCATGTGTATTTTGTGTGATTTTTGGCTAAATCGTTGCAAGAGGAGATTGTAGGAGAGTGCTAGTGCAGTAGATATGCTATTTGGAGTGATACAATAGTATAGTTTTGATCAACGGTAGTACCGATCTATTTTTTGCGGATTTTTAGATCCTTAGATGCAGTTCTTGAGAGTTTCGAATACATGCGGTACTACCTCTTGGCCGCTCACGAACCGTCCCGTGCGGTACTACCGCTCCGCTGGAGCGGTACTACCACGGCTCGAGCGGATGTAATTTTTTACATTCGTGCACTGGTCCAGTACTACCGTAGAATTGAAAATTATGTTGTTTTGTCCTTCCAAATCTCTTATCTGCCAGATTCATTTGGTTTTGGCCCTCGTCTTTGCAATAACCCTTCTCGGTTTTCTCATGTGTGTGTTGTGTGGCATAGGTGGTGGCTCCGGTTCCAATGTCCGGTGCTCGAATCCCATCCGTGATACAAGTTCAAAGCGCCTGCGCAACCAAGAGGCTCCAGAGGGCTCCAGTGCCCCACAATGCAGAACCAAGTTCACAGCTACCAAGTTCACAACTAACAAGTTCACAGATCCCTCAAGCGGAGTTTCTGTTGCGAAGGAAGCTCAACCCTTACGTCAACCCTAGGGAGGTCACAAGGGGCAATGACTTGTTCTGGACCAAGCAACAGAATCTTATCTTCCTGTATGTGATCAAGTCCAAGCAGAACATTTATGTGCCAGTGTAGTGGATTGACATGCATCATATGAAGAAGGAGAGCAATAGGGCATATTTTGGTGAGCCTCTGGACTTGGTGGAGCAATTTGTCATTGAGGAGCTCATCACCTTTCACTTGGATTTTGACCCGGAGATTGTGGCTCAGTTCTTTTCTTTTGTCCACTTTCACACGGATGAGCAGTGGACAATGACTTGGATGACTAATGGGAAGAGGATGTCTGCTAAGTGGAAGGAGTTCATGGATCTGTTGAACGTTCGTGATGAGGGGCTAAATATGCCCGTTGGTGTCCGCGCACATGCCAACCCCGAGTCAGCCAACAAGAACAAGCTTCAACCCTACCTCGTTGAGAAGAAGTTTGTCAATGATAAGAAAACTTGGGTGCTGAACCCGTTCCTTGACATCATGCATCGGATCTTCCGCAACACACTCTTTCCTCACATAGGTGACAAGGATAAGGTGCATGCCTATCTTGTGGATATGATGCTCATCTATGAGAAGGCGCGTCTCCAAAAGACGGCACCACTTGATGTATCTCATATCATGTGGTGTGAGTTGCAGTTTGCTGTGTTCAACCGTAAGGTGCCCATCTATGGCCCTTACCTGTTTTTCTTGATCTCGAAGACCTGGGAGAAGATTTTTCCGAGTGAAGAATTTCATGCTCCTGACTGGACCCGCCATGAGCCTATCAAGCTACACATCAAGAGCAAGTGGGCTAACACCCACCACCCGGGTTGAGGCAGAGGCTGCTAGGATGGATGTGGATGAGGATGAGATTGAGGAGGAGGAGGCGGCTGAGGACATTTTTGAGGGATACACTCCTCCCTCCACTAAGACCTCTTGGGCTAAGATGCTCAAGGCCAAGATGAAGGCTCTGTTCTGCATGCAAGACAAGGGTCAGTACCAGGCTCATGTGAACGCCAAGATGGCTCGTCGTTGCGACAAGGCCATTATGAGGCAGGTTAGCCTTGAGGTTCAGGATGGATCTGAGGAGAGGATCACAGATGAGGAGCCATGGATCAGAGAGGACTGCCGATGGAGCGAGTCAGAGGAGGAGACTGGGTTTCCATCTACATCCCGCGCTATTGAGGAGTCTTCGGAGGATGAACATGACTGGTGATGCCTTGTAGTTCTACCACCACATGTGTCGTAGGTGTCCTCTCTGCCTTTTTGGTGTCTCGATGCCAAGGGGGGAGAGTGTAGGATTTGCGAGTCTTGTATCGAGTCGTGCTTCGTTTTGCTTTCTCCTTGTTAAACCTTCGTTTGCTTTGGCTTGTCGGTTTATGTTTGTGTTCGTGTGAGTCTAGGAGACTATCATATGGTGTAAGACATATGTCCTCAGCTTATCTTATTGTCTTATCATATTGTCTCGTATGTTTAGTAGATTATGAGCTTATATTGCCTTGTGCTCTTTACTTCATGCTCATTTCTATACCTTGCCTCCATGCCTAGTGTCATTCATATTATTGCAAGGATTGCCTTGTTTATAAAATATAGGGGGAGTGTTGATCCTAGTTTGTGTGCTGTGCAGTCCAAAGCATTTCTCTAGAGTGCACACATCTAGGGGGCGCCTATCTATATTTTATAAATGTTGGGTTTGCCTATGTCCCTTTTTATATCCCCATGTGCAAATCACGTATTGTCATCAATCCACCAAAAAGGGGGAGATTGTAAGGGCATATTTCTCCCTAAGTGGTTTTGGTGATTGACGACAATGAATTTGCAGACTAATCGTGTGCATTGAGCATTTCAGATATCTCATGTCTAGGCACAAGACGATTCAGTGCCCCTCGGAGCCTATCAAAGACGGCGTTTCTTTATGTTTTCTTTTCGGTGGATTTGAGTCATAGGAAAGCCATACTATTAAGAGGGGGTCCGCTTCGGAATGGTTAGGGTGGAATCATCACGTACACGTCTATTCTTTTGCACCACCTTTCCTTGCTTCATTGGAGCACCGATGTTCCCCTTGTCACTACAAAGACGAAGGCATCCTAGTGCTACTGGTCTGTGGCATGCGGTAGTACTGCTTAAGGGAGCAATAGTACCGCAGCTGGCCATGGTAGTACCGCCCAAGGTAGTGGTAGTACCGCATGTGCGGTAGTACCGCTCCTAGCATGCGGTAGTACCGTGGCCTCTGGCCCAGCACCGCGGCATGAGCGGATGTAGGGGCGGAAGTAACTTTTACTTCCGCACCCTACGCGGTGGTACCGCTCCCTGTGAGCTGTAGTACCGTGCCGGATTTTTGAACTGACCCAAACTCAGCGGAAGTAGACACGGATGTAATTTTATTAGTCCGTGCCTTCCTAGCCCAGGATGAGCTCTGCCTTGTGGTAGTACCGCAAGGACGCGCGGTAGTACCGCTCACTGCCTTGTGCAACAGAGCCTCACCTGGCTCCTGCCGCGCGAGCGGTAGTACCACACCTCCCAGCAGTAGTACCGTGAGCCCGTGCGGTAGTGCCGCTTGGATATGCGGTAGTACCGCATGTCGCGGGCTGAGTAGGTGGGTAACGGTTGGATTTGTCCTCTCACTATATAAGGGGGGTCTTCTTCCCCAAGTTGACTACCTCTTCCCCCCCCCCCAAGCTCCATTGTTGCTCAAAGCTCCATTTTCGCCCAATCTCTCTCCCTAGCCAATCAAACTTGTTGATTTTCTATGCATTGGTTGAGAAGGCCCCAATCTACACTTCCACCAAGAGAAATTTGATTCCCCGTACTAATCCCTTGCGGATCTTGTTACTCTTGGGTGTTTGAGCACCCTAGACGGTTGAGGTCACCGCGGAGCCATATTCCATTGTGGTGAAGCTTCGTGGTGTCGTTGGGAGCCTCCAATTAAGTTGTGGTGATTGCCCCAACCTTGTTTGTAAAGGTTTTGTCGCCGCCTCCAAGGGCACCAATAGTGGAATCACGGCATCTCGCATTGTGTGAGGGCGTGAGGAGAATACAGTGGCCCTAGTGGCTTCTTGGCGAGCATTGTGCCCCCACACTGCTCCAACAGAGACGTACTTCCTCTCAAAGGGAAGGAACTTTGGTAACACATCCTCGTCTCCACCGGTTCCACTCTTGGTTATCTCTTACCTTTACTTATGCAAGCTTATATTGTGTTGTATCCCATGCTTGCTTGTGCGATTGTTGTTGTTGCATCATATAGGTTGCTCACCTAGTTGCATATCTAGACAACCTACTTTGATGCCAAGTTTAAATTTGTAAAGAAAAGCTAAAAATTGTTAGTTGCCTATTCACCCCCCCCTCTAGTCAACTATATCAATATTTTCACTTATGTCACTCCCGCAACCCATCATCTAATTGCTACTCCACAATGCATTCCCTTAGGCCCAAATATGGTGAAGTGTCATGTAGTCGACGTTCACATGACAGCACTAAGGGAATCGCAACATGCATACTATCAAAATATCAAACACATATCAAGTTCACATGATTACTTGCAACATTATTTCTCTCGTGACCTCAAGAACAAAAGTAACTACTCACAAATGATAATCATTCTCAAGATCAGAGGGGTATTAAATAGCATATCGGATCTGAACATATAATCTTCCACCAAATAAAGCATATAGTAATCAACTACAAGATGTAATCAAGACTACTAGTCACCCACAAGCACCAATCTATAGTTTCGGTAACAAGATTGAACACAAGAGATGAACTAGGGTTTGAGATGAGATGGTGTTGTTGAAGATGTTGATGGAGATTTCCCTCCCCAAGATGGGAGAGTTGTTGGTGATGATGATGACGATGATTTCCCCCTCTGATACGTCTTCGTCGTATCTATAATTTTTTATTGTTCCATGCCAATATTCTACAACTTTCATATACTTTTGGTAACTTTTTATACTATTTTTTGGACTAACATATTGATCCAGTGCCCAGTGCCAGTTCCTGTTTGTTGCATGTTTTTTGTTTCGCAGAATATCCACATCAAATGGAGTCCAAACGGGATAAAAACTGACGGAGATTTTTTTGGAATATATATGATTTTTGGGAAGAAAAATCCACGCGATACGGTGCCCGAGGGAGGCACGAGGAAGGGGGCGCGCCACTGACCCTCGTGGCCACCCCGTAAGGCGGTTGATGCCCTTCTTCCGCCGCAAGAAAGCTACTTTCTGGATAGAGATCGTGTTAAAATTTCAGCCCAATCGGAGGTACGGATCTCCGAGAATAAAAGAAACGGCGAAAGGGCAGAATCTGAGAACGCGGAAACAGAGAGAGACAGAGAGACAGATCCATTCTCGGAGGGGCTCTCGCCCCTCCCAAGCCATGGAGGCCATGGACAAGAGGGGAAACCCTTCTCCCATCTAGGGAGAAGGTCAAGGAAGAAGAAGAAGGAAGGGGGCTCTCTCCTCCTCGCTTCCGGTGGCACCGGAGTGCCACCGGGAGCCATCATCATCACCGCAATCTTCACCAACAACTTCACCACCATCATCAACAACTCTTCCCCCCTCTATGCAGCAGTGTAACCCCTCTTTTACCCGCTGTAATATATACTTAAACATGCTGCTCAACGCTATATATTATTTCCCAATGATGTATGGCTATCCTATAATGTTTGAGTAGATCTGTTTTGTCCTATGGGTTAATTGATGACCGTGATTGGTTTGAGTTGCATGTTTTATTATTGGTCCTGTCCTATGGTGCTCTCCGTGTCGCGCAAGCGTGAGGGATTCCCGCTGCAGGGTTTGCAATATGTTCATGATTTGCTTATGGTGGGTGGCGTGAGTGACAGAAGCACAGACCCGAGTAAGTAGGTTGTTTGCGTATGGGATAAAGAGGACTTGATACTTTAATGCTATGGTTGGGTTTTACCTTAATGATCTTTAGTAGTTGCGAATGCTTTCTAGAGTTCCAATCATAAGTGCATATGATCCAATTAGAGAAAGTATGTTAGCTTATGCCTCTCCCTCAGATAAAATTGCAATAATGATTACCGGTCTAGTTATTGATTGCCTAGGGATAAATACTTTCTCGTAACAAAAAGCTCTTTACTAAAACTAACTTAGTTGTGTCTTTATCTAAACAACCCCTACTTTTTATTTACATAATCTTTTTTATCTTGCAAACCTATCCAAAAACACCTACAAAGTACTTCTGGTTTCATACTTGTTCTAGGTAAAGCGAACATCAAGCATGCGTAGAGTTGTATCGGTGGTTGATAGAACTTGAGGGAATATTTGTTCTGCCTTTAGCTCCTCGTTGGGTTCGACACTCTTAGTTATCGAAAACTGTTGCGATCCCCTATACTTGTGGGTTATCAAGACCTTTTTCTGGTGTCGTTGTCGGGGAGTCATAGCGTGGGGTGAATATTCTCATGTGTGCTTGTTTGCTTTATCTCTAAGTAGATTTTATTTACTGTTCTAAGTTGTTTTCTATCTTTAGTTATGGGTAGGAAACGCAAAATACCAAAAAAAATAGTTGTACCTACTGAGCCAATAGATGAAGAACCACTCAAAATCTATCACACTCCTGAAGCTTTTTACTTGGATCATCTTCGATCCCTATGTGCTCGTGCTGAAACCCCAACTAGCTTAGTTGAGGGAAAATCCTTATATGAGCATGCTTGTTATGTGCGACACCGTATATCTGAAAAAGTGAAACGTTTACTGGATCAAATTCATCGTTTTCAATGCTATGCTTGGAATTTATGTGAAATATATGATGTTACTTGTTGTTCTGAAAACCCTAAGAAACACCTTCCCTACCAATGTGAGTTTATTGATAATGGAATCGTATCTTCGTATGCTAAGGGTGTTTATAATTACTATGATGTTCAACAAATTGAAGTATTTGTTGCTTTTAAGGGTGCTTATGAAATTTCTTCTTTGATTGAAACGTATGATGCAACTCTTTACAAATCTGAAAAATTTGCCATACTTAAATATTTTTATGATAATTATGCTTCTAATGCCTATGTTAAACCATATATTGAGGACTCCTCTGTTGTCCAAGAAGAGACTAATATTTTGCAGGAGTCTATGGAAGGAGAAATTAATGAAACTGTGAGGTCATTGGATGAAAAAGATGATGAGGAGAGCAAAGAACAAAAGGAGGAAGAGCGGACTAGCTACTCGTGCCCACCTTCTAATGAGAGTAACTCTTCAACTCATACATTGTTTAATTTCCCTTCGTGCTTACCGAAGGATGATTGCTATGATGATTGTTATGATCCCGTTGATTCTCTTGAAATATCCCTTTTTGATGATGCTTGCTATGCTTGTGGCCAAGATGCCAATATGAATTATGCTTATGGATATGAACTTGCTATAGTTCCTTATGTGAAACATGAAATTGTTGCTATTTCACCCACCCATGATAGTCCTATTATCTTTTTGAATTCTCCCGACTACACTATATCAGAGAAGTTCGCCCTTATTAAGGATTATATTGATGGGTTGCCTTTTACCATTGCACATGATGATTTTGATGAATATAATATGCATGCGCTTGCTGCAATTATTATGAGAGAGGAACTATATCTCTACCTCTCTATGTTTCCCACATGATAAAATTGCAAGAAATTGTTTATACTATGCATTGGCCTTTACTATGTGTGCATGAATTGTTCTTTTATGACATGCCAATGCATAGGAAGAGAGTTAGACTTCATTGTTGCATGATATATGTTACTTTGTGCTCACTACTAAATTACAAATGCTTGTTAATTCAAATTGGCTTTGATATACCTTGGGATCCGGGTGGATCCATTACTTGAGCACTATATGCCTAGCTTAATGGCTTTAAAGAAAGCGATGCCAGGGAGGCAACCCGGAAGTTTTAGAGATTCATTTATTTCTGTTGTGTGCTATTATAATGTTTAAAAATAAAAATAATGTGCCAAGGTTTGCCTTTAGGATATTTACAATGCTTGTTGGTTTGTACGGTGCAGGACAGAAACTTTGGCTGTAGTGCGCGATTTTATGTTTTTTACTGGAACGTCAAATGATTCTGATTCTTTTTGCACTGTTGAAAGTGCAACTATCCCTAGGTGGTTTTGGTAATTCCTAACAACATATAGCTCATTGAGCTAATGCTATTTCAAGATTAATATCTCAGGAAAGCTCCATGATTGGCATGGCATGGATGAGAAAACTGGACCCCTCAAAATGCTAAGGACAAAAGGATTGGCTCAAGGTCAAAGCTCAAGACTCTACATTTTCTATTTTAGTGATCCAAGATCACATTGAGTCTATAGGAAAAGCCAATACTATCAAGGAGGGATGAGGTGTTGCTTAATGAGGCTCTTGCTCAAAATGCTTAGTGATATGCTCCAAAGCCCTCAACTACTTTCTCACATCCACATATGACCTAAACCAAAAGTCAAACTCGGCACCACCGATTCTTTCTATCCGGCGCCACCGAGTTCAAATGTCATAGCCACTGCCACAAACCCTAGGCAAATCAGTCTCACCGATAGGGATCTCGGTCTCACCAAGATGGGATTGTAATCTCTCTGTTTCCCTTCGTAACATTTCGGTCCCACCGAGATGAGCGATCAGTCCCATCGAGATTGCAATGTAAACTCTCTGTTTCCCTTTCATAACATTTCGGTCTCACCGAAATGAGCGAATTAGTTACACCGAGTTTACCTGACCAACTCTCTGGTTAGCTTATTACCAAAATCGGTCTCAGCGAGTTTGTGTAATCGGTCTCACCGAGATTACATTATGCCCTAACCCAAACCATATCGGTCCTACCGAGTTGCATGTCGGTCCCACCGAAACTCCTAATGGTCACTAGCTTTGCTGAATTGGTCCAACCGAGTTTATCAATTCGGTCCCATCGAGATTGGCAAGTTGTGTGTAACGGTTAGATTTTGTGTGGAGGCTATATATACCCCTCCACCACCTCTTCATTTGTGGAGAGAGCCATCAGAACAAACCTACACTTCCAACTTACTTTTTCTGAGAGAGAACCACCTACACTTCATTTATGAATCTTGATCTCTAGCCTTCCCCAAGTTTCTTTCCACTCAAATCCTCTTTCCACCAAATCCATATCCTGTGAGAGAGAGTTGAGTGTTGGGGAGACTATCATTTGAAGCACAAGAGCAAGGAGTTCATCATCAACACACCATTTGTTACTTCTTGGAGAGTGATGTCTCCTAGATTGGCTCGGTGTCACTTGGGAGTCTCCGACAAGATTGTGGAGTTGAACCAAGGAGTTTGTAAGGGCAAGGAGATCGCCTACTTCGTGAAGATCTACCACTAGTGAGGCAAGTCCTTCGTGGGCGACGGCCATGGTGGGATAGACAAGGTTGCTTCTTCGTGGACCCTTCATGGGTGGAGCCCTCCGTGGACTCGCGCAATCGTTACCCTTCGTGGGTTGAAGTCTCCATCAATGTGGATGTACGATAGCACCACCTATCGGAACCACGACAAAAACATCCGTGTCTCCTATTGCATTTGAAACCTCCAAACCCTTCCCTTTACATTCTTGCAAGTTGCATGCTTTACTTTCCGCTGCTCATATACTCTTTGCATGCTTGCTTGAATTGTGTTAGGATTGCTTAACTTGTCCAAAGTTGCTAAAATCTGCCAAGAACTAAAATTGGGAAAAGGATAAGTTTTTATTTGGTCAAGTAGTCTAATCACCCCCCCTCTAGACATACTTTCGATCCTACAAGTTGTATCAGAGCTTTGGTCTCCATTTGCTTTGATTTCCATAGCTTTTGGTAGTCATAGCCTTGGTTTCACAACCTAGGAGAGTATGGCGTCTAGCGAGGGAAACTACCACCGTAGAGGTCCTTACTTTGATGGTACTAATTTTGCTAGTTGGAAGCATAAGATGAAAATGCATATTCTTGGACATAACCCCGCCGTATGGGCTATTGTGTGTATTGTCTTGCAAGGTGAATTCTTTGATGGGAGAGAAACGAACCGTGAAGCTACCGCGAAAGAGTTGAAGATGTTGCAATACAATGCTCAAGCTTGTGATATCCTCTTCAACGGATTATGCCCCGAAGAATTCAACAAAATCAGCTGTCTTGAGAATGCAAAGGAAATTTGGGATACTTTGATTGATATGCACGAAGGTACCGACTCCGTCAAGGAATCCAAGTTTGATGTGCTTCAAATTTAGCTTGACTAGTTCAAAACGAAGGATGGTGAAGGTGTCGCTGAAATGTACTCTAGGCTTGCTCTTATCACAAATGAGATCGCCGCCTTAGGAAGTGAAGAGATGACCAACAAATTCGTCATCAAGAAGATCCTAAGAGCTTTGGACGGAAAATATGATACCGTATGCACATTGATCCAAATGATGCCCAATTACAAAGATCTCAAGCCAACGGAAGTCATTGGAAGAATTGTTGCTCATGAGATGTCGCTCAAGGATAAGGAGGAGCTCCATAACAAGTCAAGTGGTGCTTACAAAGCCTCATGTGAACCTCCCACATCATCAAGTGAGAAACATACCTTCAATGAAGAATTGAGCCTAATGGTGAAGAACTTCTACAAGTTCTACAAGAATAGAAGAAAAGAGAGAAGTTCCAAGTCAAGGCCCTACAATGACAAAAGATCTTCTAGTTGAGAGAGAAATTGCTACAATTGTGGAAAACCCGGACACTATTCCAATGAGTGTACGGCACCCTACAAGAGAAGAGAAGATTCTCCAAAAAGAAGATGTAGAAGAGAAGAATCACCATCAAGAGAGAGAAGGAGTAGAGATGATCGTTATGAACGAAGAACATCCTGGAGAAGCAAAGATTCGTAAAGGAAGGACAAGTCATCAAGGAGCTACACAGAACGAAGACATCAAGCTCACGTTGGTGAATGGGTATCCGGCTCCGACTCCGACAATCACTCCGAGAGAAGCTATCACTCCGACTCCGAATATACTCAAGATGAAGGTGTTGCCGGTCTAGCACTTGTGTCAACCAACTCCTATGACATATTTGATTCACCAAATGAAGGACTTGGAAGATGCTTCATGGCTAAAGGCCCAAAGGTATCACACCCCGAGTATGTTGATTTCAATAGTGATGAAGATGACTTGTTAGGTGATGATGATTTGGTTGTTGACAACTCTAGTGATGAATACTATGATGAAATGTCAATTAATCATGCTAATCAAGATAAAACAAATGACAATGATAAGAAGAAGATTGAGTTTCTAACTAAAGAACTAAACACTCTTAAGTTAGCTCATGAAACTATCTTAGGAGATCATCGAGAACTTTTAAGGACTCATGCGAAATTACGTTTTGAAAAGCTCAACCTTGAGCAAGAGCATGAGTTCTTAAAGGCAATCAATGATGATCTTCGCAAGAAAAATTCTTCTTACATTGCCAAGCCTTTACTCTTATCCACTTACATGCCTCAAGTCAAGTCTAGTAACAAGAACAAGAAAGATTCTTCCTCTAGTAGTAACAATAATCATGTTAAATCCAATGTTGCTACTTCTAGTAGTTCTCTTGATTCCACTAATGATTCTCTTAGCCAAGTTACACTTGAGCAAGAAAATAGCTTATTGAAGGGAATTATAGAGAAAGGTGTTTACAAGAGCCTTGCCAGGAGTAAGCAATTCGAGGAAATTGTACGCAAGCAAGGAAGACATCGGAAGAACCAAGGTGTTGGTTTTGAATGAAAGTTCAATGCTAATGGAGTTGAGTGGGAAGAATATCAATACCCCAAGACAAATTTTGTTCCTCAACAAGAGAAGTATGATCCTAATTCCTTCAAAGGGACACAAGCTCAAGATGATCTTCCACCACAAGACCACAAGCAAAAATGCAAGGATAAGCTTCAAGAGGAAATTGATGCATTTGAAGAAGCACCCAAGGCCTTGGTCAAGTGGGTTCCCAAGACTACATCAAGTTCTACTTCATCAAGTACGACTACAACTCCAAGGATTCCCATCAAGATGATGTGGATCCCGAAGAAGAAGAACTAGAGAATTCCTGAGGGTGACTCCGCCAACATACTTAACTCTTATCATTTTGGCAAGAACTAGTGCAATCAACTTCCACATCTTGCACTAGTTCAAGGAGTCACAAACCCTCTTGTTTGTAAGAAAAGGGACAAGGTATTGAAAGTGCAACTCACTCCAAAGGATTGCTCCAAATGATCTACATCAACATTGAGCATCCACATCTTCAACACCTACATGAAGTCATCATCAACAAAACCCAAGGTTAGTTCATCCCTCTTAGGGGGGATCTCACATCTAGGGGGAGCTTTACTCTAAGAATTGAGCTAAAGCAACTCTAATGGTGTGAACACAACAACGCTTTATGTAAAAGTGGTAACCCCACTTGTGCTTAAACGATGAGTATGACCTATGATCAAATGTTCTCATTTGACTCCTAAGTCAATAATCTCATATATAGATGACCTAGTCATCGCCAATTGCTTGATAGATGCTAGAATTGGTTGTGCATGCTTCACCACATATTTCATTTGCCATTTTATTGTGCGAGCATGTTGGTTGCATAATTTACTCATTCGAGGACATCCACTTGTTGTTTTGATTGTTTGGTTCCTTTTTCTTTTGCCAACTGGATGGACAAGAATGCCTAAGAACCTTCTCTAGCTCTCTATGCTTTTCTTGTCTCAACCTCTATTCAGGCTACATCACAAAGTTTGATCAAGTCAGATTCGAACCACTCTGTGTGAGGAGCACTCGGAGTCCCCGATTCGTCATAGACTTAAACTTCCAAAACTTTGTGCGTTTCGGTCTGACCGATTCATCCATTTCGGTCATACCGAGATCACTAAGTCGATCTAGGTTTTAAATCTCGGTGCAACCGATTTGAACTTTTTGGTCACACCGAGTTTCAGTAACTACTTGCAGTTATGAATCTCGGTGCCACCGAGTTGTTCCACTCGGTCACACCGACAGGGTCAGGCTATATATATCCCCGGGCCAAAATTTGGAAAAATTTCCGAACCCCTTCGCCCGCACTCAGCCTGCTCTGCCTCCCTGGGTCTCCAGATCGTCCTCCTCATCGCCAGCTGCCTCTCGCTGCTGGTCTCCGCCGCCGTAAATGGAAATCGTCTCCGCTGTTGCTGCCGTAGCAGGTCCATCGCCGCACTTAGGGTATGGACTTGATCCTTGTGCTAATCCCTCTCCGATTCCTAGCACATTGTTTTGCCATGTATCTTGCCACGATTGAGATCACTCTATCCAGCAAAATCACTCCATAGTTTAGTCGTGGATTGAAAATTTAGGGTTAGGTTTCCGCCGAAATCATCTTGGACCAACCGAGTTGTTGAAATTAGTTCCACCGATTTGGCTAAGGCCATTGCACATGTGATTCTCGGCCTGACCGAGAATTGCAAATCGGTGTGACCGAGTTCAATACTTTGTGAAACCCTAGCAGTCTCGGTGCCACCGAACTGTGACTCGGTCTGACCGAGTTCACTAGTTTAGGTTCCAAAACATGCTTCAGTATCACCGAGTTTTAAATCGGTAGATCCGAAATGCTCTCTATGGAAAACTAAAACTAAGTTTTTGACTCATTCTTTTGCAAAAACCTTTGTACTTTGTGATGCTCATCCAATCTACCTCATCTATAATCTATTCACAGGGTCTGCTATCTGTGTTTGCATCATGTCAGATCAGAGTGACAGTCAGAACAAGTCTGAGGAGCAAGTTAACATGAGTGAGGGCACTAGTCCCTCTACCAGCTTTGATGAGGGAAGCAGGAGTACACCCAGCAACTTGCCTAAGGCAGCCACCAGGACTAGAAAGAAGAGAACCTCAGATTCTGAGGATGAGGACTATGTGGCTGTTGAGGAAGAGGCCACCTCAAAGAGGAAAGTTCTGAAAAGGGAATATCACAAAGCTGCTGCCACTAAGCCAGGAATGAAGCAAAAGGTTCCTGCCAAGAGAGTTCATATGTCAAAGGCCAGAACATCCACTCAAGAGACTTTGGGATCTGCACCCAAAGAACAGGTTGTGGAAGAAAAGAAAAGGAAGGAAAGGGTCAAGAAGACCACTGACAGAGTGCTTGGCAGATCTTCAATAATGAGAGATTCTGAAGAAGAGGAAGAGGATGCAGCACCAGCACCCAAAGCTCAAAAGCTTATGGGAGATGCTATAAGGGTAGGTTAGCTCCAACTAAGCCCAAAACTGCTCCTAAGACTGCTGCTCTAGCTCCGAAGCCAAAACCCAAGAGGAGCACCAGGAACATCCCTGCTGAGGAGAAGAATAGGGCCCCAGTGCCTCAAGCTACTGAAGAAGAAGATGATTCTATTGTGTTGAGGAAGTTGAAGCCCAAAATTCCAGATCACAATGATGCTCACCTAGTTGTAGAGAACATGAAAATTAGGAAGGATTCAGGATTGAGGCTATGGAGAGAGTCTGATCCATATGCCACCAGGAGAAGGACTGCTGTGGACTACATGTTCCATACAAAGGAACAGCGGGACTTCTGTGAGACTATTTTACTTGACAAGAAGCCCATAGTGTGTGACATGAGATGGGTTGATTGGAAATTCGTTGAGGAAAATGTGGATCACTTCCCTGGTGTATATGACAACTTCAAGGCATGTGGAGTCGATGAGTTTGTGGCTCAGAAGCTCACAAAGTGGAATGATGAGCTTATTATGCAGTTCTACTCCACAGCTCATTTCTACCCAGATGGAAGGATTGTCTGGATGTCTGAAGGTACTAGGTACCAGTCAACGGTTGAAGAATGGGCAAAATTGATCAATGCTCCTGAGGAGAATGAAGATGACTTGGATGTCTATGCCAAGAAGAAGAAGGATCACAATACCATGGCACATATGTACAAAGAGATCCCAGATGCTGCTCTTGAGACACACAAGTTTGGATCAGTACATTACCTTCTGTCAGGTTTGCCAACAATCAACTGGATCCTCAGGCACACTCTCTTGCCAAAGTCAGGTGATCAAAAGATGATCAGAGGCCATGCAATTAACCTGCTTCACATATTTGATGTGCCTCAAAAGTTCAAAGTCATGAGCCTAATTGTGGAAACCATAATGAGAACAGCTGCAGATCAGAAGCGAAGTTGTGGGTATGCCCCACAGATCCAGGAGCTAATCAACTCCAAGATGGGCACTGGCACATATCTCCTGGACAAGGAACACATGCCCATCTACCTAGACTTTGAGGACAACACTATGGTGATGGATGAAAATGAACCATCTTCTGTGCAAGCACAAGCAAAGATGGAGAAGGCAAGGACTGAAAAGGCTGCAAAGATGCCAACCATTGATGAGGCATCTCAGTATCTTCTGAAGAGCAAGCAAGATCAGCTTGGCTACTTGATTGCCTCCACTCTGAGGATTGAGAAGGGATTGGCCACCCTGACTCAAAACCAGGAGAGCTTGGAGAGGATCATGGAGAAAAAGTTCTATGATTTAGATGTGAAGGTCACTGAGTTCTAGTCAGTTGTTGAGCAACTTCAGGATGAAGTGCAGGAGAAGAAGGGCAAGTCTACCACTGATGCTTTTGCTAGAGTGCCCAGAGGACAGAGATCTGCTACAGTGCCTGTTACAGACACCAGAGCAACTTCATCTACACCAGCTACAGCTTCAGTGCCACCAGCTCCAGCATCCACTCCACCAGCTCCATCTACATCAACTGATGCCTTTGTCCTTGGAGTTTTATCTACACCACCACCTGAAGACCAAGCCTGAGAGTCAATCTAGCACTATGCATTTTTATGAACTTTTTGGTAACTTGTTGCCAAAGGGGGAGAAAATGTACAGATCATAGGCTTCGAGAGAGAGTGTTGCTTTCTATTCTCTCTTATTGTTTGGTGGTTGAACTTTGTTTATTTGCTCGTTTGAGATACTTTATGCTTTTTTGTGATACTTGGATGATCATGTGTTTGATCATAAGCTACCTTAATGCTTGTTGGATGACATTATCCTTTTATATCCCCATATGATCATTCACTTTGCTTGGTGATGAGTGCATGTATTTCATTATTATCATTTTGAGCGCTCCACCAAGATGTATGTGACGTGGAAGAGTAACCCATGTTCCTAACTCATTGTGCATTTGCAAGCCAAAGCAAATCTTAAACTCTACACAAATTTAGGGGGAGCTCTTGCTTTTCACATACTTCTCAAAGCGACAATATTTTTCACTCTTATTATCATTTGTCGAAGCTTTGATCTATATGTTGTCATCAATTACCAAAAGGGGGGAGATTGAAAGTGCAACTATCCCTAGGTGGTTTTGGTAATTCCTAACAACATATAACTCATTGAGCTAATGCTATTTCAAGATTAATATCTCAGGAAAGCTCAATGATTGGCATGGCATGGATGAGAAAAGTGGACCCCTCAAAATGCTAAGGACAAAAGGTTTGGCTCAATCTCAAAGCTCAAGACTCTACATTTTCTATTTTAGTGATCCAAGATCACATTGAGTCTATAGGAAAAGCCAATACTATCAAGGAGGGATGAGGTGTTGCTTAATGAGGCTCTTGCTCAAAATGCTTAGTGATATACTCCAAAGCCCTCAACTACTTTCTCACATCCACATATGACCTAAACCAAAAGTCAAACTCGGCCCCACCGATTCTTTCTATCCGGCGCCACCGAGTTCAAATGTCATAGCCACTGCCACAAACCCTACGCAAATCGGTCTCACCGATAGGGATCTCAGTCTCACCGAGATGGGATTGTAATCTCTCTGTTTCCCTTTGTAAAATTTCGGTCCCACCGAGATTGCAATGTAAACACTTTGTTTCCCTTTCGTAACATTTCGGTCTCACCGAAATGAGCGAATCGGTCCCACCGAGTTTACCTGACCAACTCTCTGGTTAGCTTATTACCAAAATCGGTCTCACCAAGTTTGTGTAATCGGTCTCACCGAGATTACGTTACGCCCTAACCCTAACCATATCGGTCCTACCGAGTTGCATGTCGGTCCCACCGAAACTCCTAATGGTCACTAGCTTTGCTGAATCGGTCCGACCGAGTTTATCAATTCGGTCCCACCGAGATTGGCAAGTTGTGTGTAACGGTTAGATTTTGTGTGGAGGCTATATATACCCCTTGTAGCGACCTGACCTCAGATGGTCAAGTCTCTGTGCTTCAGTGTCATCCCTGGATCGGTAATGCTGACACACACAGTACTCGAAGTATTTATAACAGAGTGGCAATCACACACTTAATACATCAAATGTCTCAAGAGAGAACTTATTACAATAATATGGCTTAAGGCCATCTACTGCGATAACAGCGGAAGGCTTGGAAGATAAAGTGAGTCCATCAACTCCAACAACATAGCTGAGCTGCACGACAACGACCTAATGAACCTTACTCCTCGTCTGAAAAGTCTGCAACATAATACGTTGCATCCCGAAAATGGGTCAGCACATCGAATATGCTGGCAAAGTAACACAGTAGAGCAAGAACATAATAATGCTATCACTACATGCATATTTGGCTGGTGGAAAGCTCTATGGTTATAGTTTTTGCGAAAAGCCAATTTTTCCCTACAACAAAGGAATAGATTTTAATTTAACTATCATGGTAGTTGAACAAACATTTAGAAGGTTCCTCCAACTCAATCCCAATTAAAGTGGTTAACAACCCAGCAGTATTAATTAAGAGTGATGAGATACATGTGATAACCCAAGTACTAGATACTCAAGATTTGTCCATAACCGGGACACGGCTAACCATGATTAGTTTATACACTCTGCAGAGGTTTGCACACTTTTCCCCACAAGACTCGATCTCCTCCGTTGGATTTCTCGCACTACATGGTGTTTGAGAAACGGATGACCGAGACACAGTCTTTCAGAAACATTAACTCTCAACTCCAGACAGACCATACCAAACCTACATCCCACTACCTGCTGATCTGCCTCTTCAAGAGCTTCACGTAACTTACTCAACCATGCTAGAGCCCATAATAGCTTGTGGCTGCACACGGAAGTTTCTAGCATGAATAATCTCAGTTCCCTTTGAGCCTGGGTGGTGGTCCATAGGAAGATCACATGGTTACTCCAGGATTTCCAAAAATACAGGCAACACTAGGTACTCCAGGTGCCTCAATCCACCCAGATGTGTATTTAAGTTGCCACCTTAAGTTGAACCATTAATTATCAATCTCACATCTGTCATGGATTTCACTCACCCAAACCACGTCTACGAGCATAGCATAGCAATATAAGCAACGCGTAGAAGTAACTCCCAAGGGTTTGAATGTAACAAGGTAATAGGTTCTACCTCAACAACTACTTCCCAACCCACAAATTAATGACATCCTAATCATGCAATGTTTGAGGATTGGTACTAATGCAAAAAAACTGGGTGATAAAGGGATATGATCAAAGTGTTACTTGCCTTGCTGATGATCTGCAAAACCTAGAGACTCGTAGTAGCACGCTTCGCACTCCGGGTGTTCTATCGCAAACAAACAATAACATACATAAGCAACAAGCAAAGAATGCACAAGCAAAACTCAAATAACATAGGTTGACTGGAAAGTTCAACTTAAGAACTCCGGTTAGCAAAAAGAATCAAATCAAACGGAGCAACGAAACTCAAACGGCGAAAGAAACAAGATCCATTTACTAATCTGGACCTAGGTCAAATTTTACAGTAGAAAAAACTTGTTCAAGTTGATTAAACAGAAAGATGGTCTCGAGACGAAGATCTAGGCGCTTGAGTCGCCTGATTCAGACTACCGAGCGAAAAGATAAAAAGAAACTAAGATCGGATCAGAAATCGTGATCGAGAATAATCACAGATAAATTCGATAAAAGAAAACTGACGAACAGACTAACGAATGAGCGTTCGTTAGCTGTAACTAACGGGCGAAGAACCATTCGTTAAAACGAACGTACGAACGAACGTCCGCTAAATAGAAGAACCGAAAAAACCGGCGACCCAAAAAAACGAATCTAGGGTTTTCTAAAAAAACGAACGTTTTTTTTAAAAAAAACCGGTGGCTCGGAACCGGCGCGGTACCTCCGGCGAGGGCTCTGGCGGGGCGGGGGTGGCGACGGCGGCGGGCGGTGGCTCGTGGGAGGCGGGGCTTGGCGACGGCGACGGCAGCAAGCTGTGAAGGCGGCGCGGGCGGCGGCGGCTGCGCAGGCGGCAGCGGCTGCGGGTGGCGGTGGTGTGGGGGTTTGGGCGACGGGGGTGGCGGTATATAAAGGGGTGGGGCGGCGTCTTGGAGGAGGGGGCAAGGTGCGGCGCCGGAGAGGAGTCCGGCTCGGACTCCAAGTCCGAGTCGGCGGCGGCGGCGGCGCGTGCAGGAGGCGGCGGCGGCCTGGCTTGGCTGGGCCTTAGGCCCAGTCGGGCGCGGGAACTTTTTTTTAAATAAAATAATTCCACCGATGGAAAAAAAATCCTAGAAAAAAATAAAAATCTAAAAATGCCAAAATAAATTTTCACCGCCTAAATAAAATATTTAGAATGAGATGAACATTTTCTTGGCCCTAAAATGCAATTTTGAAAAACATGCAATTTTTCTAATGCAAACAAAATTGCAATAAAATCCAAATAAAACAAATATTTGATTTTAATATTTTTCCTCCAATATTTCAATTATCTTGGAGAAGTCATATTATCTCCTCTCATATATTTTAGTATGAAATATTTTCGGAGAGAAAAATAATTAAAACCAAAATCCTCATTTCAAAATTTGATAAAATCAAATTTGAAAACCGGGAAAATCCCCAACTCTCTCCGAGGGTCCTTGAGTTGCTTAGGATTTCGAGGATCGCGAGACGAAATGCAAATAAAATATGATATGCCAGAATGACCTGTGTATAACATTCCAAATTGAAAATATTGGATGTTACACCCCTCCACCACCTCTTCATTTGTGCAGAGAGCCATCAGAACAAACCTACACTTCCAACTTACTTTTTCTGAGAGAGAACCACCTACACTTGTGTTGAGGCCAAGATATTCCATTCTTACCATATGAATCTTGATCTCTAGCCTTCCCCAAGTTGCTTTCCAGTCAAATCCTCTTTCCACCAAATCCATATCCTGTGAGAGAGAGTTGAGTGTTGAGGAGACTATCATTTGAAGCGCAAGAGCAAGGAGTTCATCATCAACACACCATCTGTTACTTCATGGAGAGTGTTGTCTCCTAGATTGGCTAGGTGTCACTTGGGAGCCTCCGACAAGATTGTGGAGTTGAACCAAGGACTTTGTAAGGGCAAGGAGATCGCCTACTTCATGAAGATCTACCACTAGTGAGGCAAGTCCTTCGTGGGCAACGGCCATGGTAGGATAGACAAGGTTGCTTCTTCGTGGACCCTTCGTGGGTGGAGCCCTCCGTGGACTCACGCAGCCGTTACCCTTCGTGGGTTGAAGTCTCTATCAACGTGGATGTACGATAGCACCACCTATCGGAACCACGACAAAAACATCCGTGTCTCCTATTGCGTTTGAATCCTCCAAACCCTTCCCTTTACATTCTTGCAAGTTGCATGCTTTACTTTCCGCTGCTCATATACTCTTTGCATGCTTGCTTGAATTGTGTTAAGATTGCTTGACTTGTCCAAAGTTGCTAAAATCTGCCAAGAACTAAAATTGGGAAAAGGATAAGTTTTTATTTGGTCAAGTAGTCTAATCACCCCCCTCTAGACATACTTTCGATCCTACAACTATCTTTCTATACAAATTGTTTATTTTTCTTAATTTTGGCAGAATTTTTAAAGTATCAGAAGTATGGTGAATGTTCATATTATCACAGACTATTCTGTTTTAGACAGATTCTGTTTTGATGCATAGTTTGCTTGTTTTGATGAAAATATCAATTTATATCAGTGGATTAAGCCATGAAAAAGTTATACTACAATAGACACAATGAAAAAACAAAATATGAATTGGTTTGCAACAATACTTAGAGTAGTGATTTGCTTTATTATACTAACAGATCTTACCGAGTTTTCTGTTGAAGTTTTGTGTGGATGAAGTGTTCGATGATCGAGAAGGTTTCGATGTGAGAAGAAGGAAGAGAGGAAAGAGCTCAAGCTTGGGGATGCCCGAGGCACCCCAAGTAAATATTCAAGGAGACTCAAGTGTCTAAGCTTGGGGATGCCCCTGAAGGCATCCCCTCTTTCTTCAACTAGTACCGGTATGTTTTCGGATTCGTTTCATTCATGCAATATGTGCAATCTTGGAGCGTCTTTTGCATTTGGTTTTCATTTTTCTTTTATGCACCATGCTGGTATGAGATAGTCCTTGGTTGATTTATATAATTCTCTATGCACTTCACTTATATCATTTGAAGTTTGGATTGCCTGTTTCTCTTTACATAGAAAACCGCCATTTGTAGAATGCTCTTTTGCTTCACTTATATTTGTTAGAGCGTGGGCATATCTTTTGTATAAAGATTTAAACTCTCTTGCTTAACTTATATATATTTAGAGAGATGACGGGAACTGGTCATTCACATGGTTAGTCATAAAATCCTACATAAAACTTGTAGATCACTAAATATGATATGTTTGATTCCTTGCAATAGTTTTGCGATATAAAGATGGTGATATTAGAGTCATGCTAGTGGGTAGTTGTGGATTAGTAGAAATACTTGTGTTGAGGTTTGTGATTCCCGTAGCATGCACGTATGGTGAAACGTTATGTAACGAAGTCGGAGCATGAGGTATTTATTGATTGTCTTCCTTATGAGTGGTGGTAAGGGACGAGCGATGGTCTTTTCCTACCAATCTATCCCCCTAGGGGCATCCGTAGTAGTACTTTGCTTCGAGGGCTAATAAACTTTTGCAATAAGTATGTGAGTTCTTTATGACTAATGTTGAGTCCATAGATTATACGCACTCTCACCCTTCCATCATTGCTAGCCTCTTCGGTACCGTGCATCGCCCTTTCTCACCTCGAGATCCACTACAAAAAAATACACTTCCGTGATGATACGTGTTTGTCATAGTAGGTCTCTTTTTTGTCATGCATGTACATCCATGACAAATTTATGACAGAATCAAGATAGTCATACCTGTGTTGTCGTAGAAGTGTTCCATGACATTACCAAAATTATCATCACGAAAGTGTCCACTTCCATGACGATAAATCGCGCGTCACAGAAGTGCTTTCGTCAAGGGTGACCGACACGTGGCATCCACCATAACGGAACGCCGTTAAGCTATCGGGTCGGGTTTTGGATCCGATAACCCGTTAACAGCCCCGACCAATGGGGATTTTCCACGTGTAAAATCATCATTGGCTAGAGGAAACACGTGTCGGCTAATCGTCGGGACAGATGTCATCCACTCACTGGACAGAAGGCGCCTATGATACGTCGACACATGGCACGGCCCAACAAGTTTAAATGGGCTGGCCCAACTAAAGGCCCACAAGATTTTGTGGGCCATAATGGCCGGCCCAGCTAAAGGCCGACGAAATTTTGCGGACCATAATGGGCTGGCCCAGCTAAAGGCCCACAAGATTTTGCGGGCCATAATGGGCCGGCCCAGGTGAAGGCCCACAAGATTTTTGTGTGCCATAATGGGCCGGCCTAGGTAAAGGCCCACAAGATTCTTGCGGGTCATAATGGGCCGGCCCAGCTAAAGGCCCATGAGATTTCGCCAGCATTAATGGGCCGACCCAGCTGTAGGCCCACAAGATTTTGAGGACCCTAGTAGGTCGGCCCATTAACTGGCTGCCATGTTTTGGGCCAAATGTCAGCCCATATTTGATCCGGTCCATTAATGGCTTGCCACGCTCCGGTCCTAATAGTGGCCCATATGAGATCCGGCCCGTTAAAAGCGTACCATGTTTTGGGCCAAATTACGGCCCAGATCAGGTCCGGACCTTTTAAGAGGCTTTGGGCTCAATTATGGCCCATATCAGATTCGGCCCATCAACTGGACACTATGCTTTTGGGCCCACTTGCTAAAGGCCCACTTAGTAATTCAGCCTAATATTAGTTTTGTCCTGTTGAGGGCCCGTTTAACATTTCGGCCCTATATTAATTTGGGCCTGTTAAAAGCCCGTCATATAGTTGGGCCTAACTATGGCCCGGTTTGCATCCGGCCTGCTCGCAGCCGATATCTAATTGGGCCAAACAAGGACCTAGACAATTTTGGCTTGTTAAAAGCCCGTGATTTGATTCGCACAATCATGGGCGGGGGTTCATTTCGGGCTGCTGCATAACTAGTAGGAATTAAGAACAAACCTACTCTATACAATAAAGAAATTACGGCATAGTAACTAAGAATAAACCTACACTACACAATAAAGGATTTAAGGTATATTACATCCACTGGGCATCAAAGTTCGCCACCAGTTATCATAAAACGCAACGAAGAAGCAGATTACAAAAACTGGGCACCATTGCAGTGTAACAAAATAATACTGAACCGAGACCACTTCCAAGACAGTTCAAGAAAGGTTAGCCTTGCGGGGGAACTGCTACGCAAGCTGCTGAGCAAGGCTGTGAGACCGGCCTAGCATGTCGGTCATAGCTTCCAGGTGTAGCTATTTAGCGATGAGGTTCTCATTGGTGTTCTCCGCAATCTTTCTTAGAGATAGGACTTCAAGTCAAAGTTGAGTTGCAGAATGCCTTTCTGCTAGAACTTGGGACTGAAGAAGTCGAACTGATTCAGACAACGAATTCTGTGAGCTTGTCTGACTGTTAGTCTCAAGTAACTTGAACACTGCATCAAGACAATACTTTGGGGTTGTCTCGCTATCTTCAAGATGTTTTGCCTTCTTTGCTGCAATATATGTTGGATTTGTCTCATAGCCTTCAGCAGACTTGTGCATGCCATCAGGCATATCACCCTGAAACAAAGCAGAGAGATGACACGTTTTGCACGTGTATAAACAAAGATGATAATTGTTCTGTCAATTCTATCCAATTTCAAATTAGAAAATAAAGAGTATGTTCAAAATATCAATAGCGTAATTTGGCATTGTTCATAATGCGGGGAGCTTCAACACACTACTGGATTACCATGTCAACATAACAAGCATAGATGAAGGGCAAAGAAAATCATTGTATCTATTTTGGATAATGTGCATGGCATGTTGTTCATATCATCAGCCACATCAGTAAGACAAAACAGGAGATGACAAGGTGCAAACCTGGGCTGCTTCACCACACACTGGATTATAGATCCACAAAAACAAGCATACATATAGGGAGTATTAAGTAATGTGCATGATATGAATAAGGAATTTGGTTTTACAAGTAAAACTTAGAACTTACGGTTCTTACGAACATGCATTTTGGTAGAAACAGCAAACTAAACAACAGTAAACGATAGGGAGTATGAGAAAATTAAACAGCAGTTGAGGATAAAGGCTTTAGAAGGATGGACTTACATTAACAGTTAACACCAGCTTTATAATTCCCTTCTCCATGGCAAGGGAAGGATAACTCAAGAATTTCAGCACAGAATCTTCTTCATAAGCATTGCCTGTACTCTACATTTTGTAGAGAGTAATTATAGATATGATAATGCTGGAAAGGATAGAGGATAATGAAGATAAGATGCAGATTGATGCTACATAATCAACTACCAATCCCTAGAAGTACAAGCGTTACAGGACAAAATGTACTGACAAGAGCAATGGGCTACACTTCTGCACTGACATTGTCTGTGTATTCTACTTGTTGGTAAGATTAAATATAGATCTGATCTTTTTTAGTAAATGGTGGGCGAGGGAGATAAGTTGCAGAATGCTACAAAATAAACCAATCCCTCTTCCCATAATACAAGAGTGTTTTGAACACTGGTGTACTGTACAAAACATTCTTATATTATGGGACGGAGGGAGTAGCTGTTAATGTAAGTACAGTGATAGACCACGTTCAGTCCTTACAAGAGGACTGCAGAGCTAAACCTCTTCAAAAGCATTGGGTTGATTCTAAATTTATGTAAGAGTCCATACGGATCTTATAATGTCCACCAAATGGATGATTACGAGGCTAACATGTGCAGTGATGCTACATAATCAAACAGCTATGAAAGTAAGTATGGTCATACAGGGCAAGAGGTATTCACAAGAGCAATGTAGTGTGCAGTATAGTTGTGAGATTCTGTAGTCCCTTGAGAATGAATGTTCTTCTGCTAACAGTTTTTGTACAAGTGAGACATTAAGGAAAATGCAGAAATGTAGTTCAAATTGTGATGTGATATCATAGACAGTACCTTACGCTGCAGCCGAGACCAATGTGTAACAAGATTATTCCAGTCACCGTCGGATAAATGTAGCACCGGAGACTTTACAGAAATTTCGTTCAGAGGCTTGCCATCGAAGTGCGCTTGCCTCAGGTAGGAATGATACTTCATCAACGAGTGCTTGAAAAGCACAACCAACCCTCGCTCGTCATCACAATCTAGTTTGCGCCTCGGCTATTTAAAAGAATGAAATCTTGTGTCTTCTGTCAGCAGAAACATATGCAGTAATGACCATGAATAACATTAGTACATTACTTACGCGTAAGTTGCGGAGGAAGACTGGAAATTGTTATGTGTCTGTGGTATAATTTTTCCATGAAGGAAAGATGCGTACAAAGTTCCTGACAACAAGATAAGCTTCATCTTCTAAACTGGGAAGAAATGGAACAGGGGTCCTATTTGCTGCAATTGGGGCTCTCTTTGGTTCGAAAAGGGATTTGGCAACTGGATTTGGTGTACTCTTTGTTGGAATGGGGGTTTTGCGTCGTACAGCTAGTGCTATGTCAACTGGCATAATCATACTGTTTGCTGCAGTTGGGGTCTGCTGAGTTGGGGCATCAGAAATGACCAATGTAGTAGGGCTAGAGTCTGCTAGAGTTGGGGTATTTTGTGGGTCAGGTGATATTGCAACTACACCTAATGGGCTATTTGATTTATCAGGTGCCACTACCTTTTCCAAATACTTTGCTTGTGCTCCTCCACAATCAGCAATCGCCCTCTTCCTTTTGAACGTCTGATACACAAGAACAACATTTGAATGGATAAATATGGTATGATGACAGATGGAATATGTACTGAAAATGGATAGGCAGGGTGTATTCACATACACGATGTGTAAACTAAGCTAATGGCAGTTCAACAAAGTAGAAGCAATGCAAAGCATCAGTTGCAAGATATGTGTGAGCAATGTAACCTTGGAAAGTTAGAGCAAGTACCTTGATGGGTGAATAAGATAGGGCATCTTCCTCTGACTCCTCCACTAGGGAGCTACATTGACTTAGGTCTCCCTCTAGCTCAGAATCACTGTTAGGATCATATTTTGAGCATGAATCTGTAGGTGGAGAGTGTTTGCATTGCATTGTATCCGGACTTGATTTTAGTCCGTTAATGCCAAGTTTGACAGCCATGGCATTGTTCTGCTTTATTCTTTTCATGCGCACAAGCTCATAATCATTATGATGATGTTCAGAATCTGAGATTCATGAAAACATAAAAAGTAGTCAGATTATCTATGGAATGCATTGCGGTTTCAACTCGGAGAGTGTCTCCCTATAAACCCCATGCATATGCAAAGTTCACCTCCCCAACCGTGCTGACCAGACCACACACAGAGATACACACCCGAGCGGCGAACATGCATTTTCGAAACTAATTTAGGAACATTTAGCTGACCAATTAAACAACTCTATTTTAATAATATCATATTCGTATTTGAACAACTAAGCTTGTTTAGCTTGATGGGTGGAGCAATGTTATTATGACACGAAGCATATATTCTGATCGTATAGTGATCATAAAAGGGGGAAACTCTAAGCATATATTTTTTAGCAAAAGAGGGTTTCCCCTTTGATTTCTATTAAAGAAACCACCATGGAACCAACATGATCAATTAAACCCTAAGCATGATCAATTAAACCATATTATGGCTGTGCCATGGCAGATTTGAAGCTGCAAACCGGAGAAATGATATTTAGCATCCATTGTTTGCTTCGAACTAAGAACTAAATTCTAAGAGCTGAAAAGAAAGTAGAGTAACCAAGTTAAGATCTATTTTCTGGTTGAGATCAAAAAGTTGAGAAGATATGAAGTACCACCTCTCTTGCGGCGCCGTGTAGGCATCGGGGGTGCGATGGCTGTCGGTGGCGTTGAAGCAGATCTGCGATGGTAGACGGGAGCATCGGGGGATATGTCCCGTTGCGGTGGAAGAGAAGGTCGTGTGAGCGGCCCCGGCAAAGAGGACGACGACGCCGATGAAGCGAGAGGACGCGATGCAAGGCTATTGGTCCGTCGCCGTGGATGAGAAACGTCCATCTCTAGCAGTGGACGACGCGGTCTTGGTAGGCGCTCCGGCATGGTGGAGGACGGTGGCGATGGATGTGGTGGAGGACGACGGCGATGGATGGGGTGGCGGACGGAGGCTGGTATGGGAATGGGGTGTTCTAGCGCGGACGGTGTATGAATGGGAAAATGGAGGGAGAGGTACGGGGAACCATGTTTTTGGGACGCGCCTATCTGAAATATGGGAAAGTTACAAACTTATCCCCCGTTTCAAATTTGGACGTCTTGTCGGTTGGGGATAGGACGGTAATCTCGCATCTCCCAAATATTTGCCAGAAACTATTTCCGGCGAGGAGAGGGTTTTTTGCCGCCCACGGTTGGCGCCCATGGTGTATGAACGGGGCTGACAGGTAGGGCGGTTGTGTCACATCTGATGGAAGTTACACATCTGCCGCAATTTAAAATATTAGCCTACATCTATTTCGGACGAGGAGAGGGTGTTTTGCCGCCCACCGTGTATGAATGGGGAATGGAGGGAGAAACAGAGGTCTTTCGGACGAGCTTGAATCAAACGAGTTTTGCCGCCCATGTTTGACGCCCACCGTGTCGGAATGGGCTCAGAGGCGGTCATGTCACGTCTAATTGAAGTTACTAACCTACCCCTATTTAGAGCCAGTGGAAATCGGGCCGATGGATTGTCCGTGTAATGGGTAGACAGTAATTTCCATATCCCAAACACTTGGCTTCGGGCAGCCGATGTGGGAGTGGACATTTTGCTGTTTCTTTCAAATTTTGGGACAATAAGCATCCACGTTTACCCTGGCAACTAAATTCGAATCCATTTTGTATTCCTATATGAATCTTTATAAATCATTCTATGTGTTTTTATATATCTTCAAAAGGACGACAAAAATGTATTCCACTGTCATATATGAATATGGTTTACAAATGTCGATACTCAAATTCAGAAACTAGAATCCAGTTTAAGGTGAATTCGAATATTTGGAACACTTCATGTCCAACTCAAATGTCACACGTAGCATAATGTGTACTCCCATTTAGATATGTACACAAACGATGTATCAAGATTCAAATACCGAGTAAATCAACCAAGAATGTATGGAACTAACAGACATATAAACACTTATAGAGTATATGGATCGATAATATCAACTAACATACATAAGCCAGGCCGCTGTACTTTTTTTTGGCTACAACAGCATCCTTTTTTTAGCCAGCATCTTGGCCCTTTCCGATGCGTGCCACTTATGGTCAATCTATACTACTATTGTTGAATGCACATTCAGCCCGATTGGCATATTTATAGGTCTGGCACAGCAATCCAAATGAAATGTCTCCGAGTCTTATCAATTAATACAGACTTGTGCTCAAATAAAATTACAAACAAAAAAACAAAAAAATAATTATTACATGATCTCTAAAACAAATGGTTTGATAGATTACATGAACAGACAAGACAAAGGTTATTCAATTATGGAAAGAACATTTCATCTATGATTTACCAAGTAGGAATTTAATTTCCTTTTTTCCTTCAAGACCTTAACAATCTGGTCAGTCTCAGCTTGCTTTGTTTTGAAATCCACCAAATATTTAATGGTTGTCTTGAGTACTGCTTGTGATTGTGTTGTTTGCTTCCTCAACATGTCAACTTCATCTCTAAGTGCAGAAGCAGAATCTCTTTCTACCACTAGTTTAGCCTCTAGAGCATCAGCAGTTGGCAATTCATAATGCACGATTGGGCCGGTGCCACTGCTGTGGGATGATGCAACGTCCATGGGGACCTCGCTCTTTGATCTTGGGCTAACCTGTTTTGCCATTAAAGTTCCGATTGGATTCAGAAAAGTTGAAGTTAGCAAAACATCTCAACTGGGAGTTGTAACAGCAAACCAGTTAAACAAACAAGGAATTAAAGAGTTTCAATTGGATGCTGAAAAGTAGTTATTAACATCATTGTAACCCGTTGTTGCAGCAGCAAAGCAGTTAAACAAACAAGTAGATATTTAAGTTAAGGCAAACAGGTAATTCTTAACAGTAAGTATCAAACACATAGATAGGCGCAGTCTACAATATGATTAACAGGCTGTGCCATTATGTAATCAGTAGCAAACTAAATTAAGCCAAGCAACGTAATTGAACAATTTTGCAATAAGTGGCTAACTAAAATTCTGAGAAGCAGGTAACTGAACTTACGCTAGTTCTTTGTACAGGCACACTGCAACTTCTTTTTCGCTTACAAGGTTGTACGAAGGAGTCCATGGCATCAATTGCTTGGATACGCAGTCCCAATACTTCTTTCTTCCCACACTGCATGGGTAAGTCGAATGGTTAATCTGGTAAGATGGTGCGTCCTTGATATGTTATATGAGGACGTGTAGTCAGACTAGTTGTAGCCAAACACATCACACTGGGTTTTACTGTATATTTCATGCGATTACTTTTGGCATATCGAGATCTAAGCAATCTACAATAGGATGAAAAGACTGGAATCCTTCACATTATTGGCGAACTCAGTTCATAGAAACAAGCAATTCAACCATTCTGTGGGTAAATCAAAAGCGCCACTGGAATATTTTTCACTATCCAATCATACACGCAAAAAGGGGCGACGCCACCATAGGGGCTGGTATGGGCGGCCGCCTCAGGTGGCTGGAAAGTGTGCACCTAGTTTGAGTCGTCCAGGTTGGCCCATGCTAGTTTTGTTCGTCCCAACGCACGAGCAGGCAATGTAAAAAATGAAGAAAAATGTTTCAATTTGGATGAGCCAATAACATAAGTGCAAGGCAGGCCCTATAGCAGGCTCGCGGCCCAAACGAGCGCCTCCCATATCGATCGAAAGCAGGAAAAATCCCAATTCATTCGCTCCAGCCTCCAGTCTGGTTCGCTCCTAACCTAGATGCCACTGGACAGACTGACACAGCACTTCCTCGCGCCCTCGTTGGAGGGCGGTCGCCGGGCTTCAAGCGAACGGAAGGACAAAAAGATGAAGATCCAACCCTGGGTGTAGCCTGCGTGGGAGGCAGCGGCGGCAGCACGGGCATGGCATCGAGCTTGCGCAAACAGACAGTCGCAGCTTGCAAGAGTAGCATGCGCAATGAGCAGGTACATCACGTCCCTGATTATATCTAATTCAACTCTTCAATTTCTGGCCAATAGTTAAACCTGACGGTGTTGTAAAACTGCTTGTATGTAGGGAATCTATGAGAAAATGAAACCAATTTCTACTTATTTTATAACTCCCCCAATCAATACTAAACTGACTGAATCTGATATATCTAATCAAGTTTCCGGTGCAAACATACAAGCTCATGTTGTTCTTGAGCCTAAAGTGTCTAATGAACAGACTGCTAATGAAGGATTTGATGCAAACATTTTACATGCTCCTGGTGATGAACATATAGTGTCTAATGAGGGATCTAATGCAAGCATTTTGCAAGCTCATTGAAGGATTTAGTGTCTAATGATGATCTACTATGTTGAGAGAGACAGAGATTTGCAGGCATTGATGACAAGCAAATTATAGTGCATTTTCATAGCTTGAGGAAACGTCGAGGCCATCTACCAGAAAGTCCCCGTATCATGACAACATAGCATAAATACTTTTCTAATCTGTTGTTTGAAACTATTGGCATACTTGTGCAGGATAGATATATTGATATGCAGTTTGCGCACTGGTTATATGTGCAATTACACTTTGATATTTTCAGCCAGAGAACGAATAATTCAAGCAGGTATAGACCATGTTTGTAGTCCTTGTACACCATGTTGCATTTTGTATTTTTTGGTGCTTGCATCATTTAGTGTTTATAATCTGGACTACTTTGGATCATTAGCTGGTTTTCAAAGTGCATGTAGCTTCACATTTCTCAAGTTATGTTGATTTCCGGAGTGCAAGTGCCTTTGTATTTTTTAAGTTAAATGTTCGCCCCTGGTAACTTGAATTCGTGGATCAGCCACTGCACACAAATCATACACGAATGCCAGTACGTATTAAATGAAATGCAGGCTCACTGCAGCTCTGCTTGTGCTTGGGATGTTCCATGTACAAGTCCATGTTACCACTTGCTTGGATGTGCAGGCCTTGTGCTCCTTGCATCCCCCTCTGCATTTTTGACACGGCGAATGGTTGATCAAATAAGAGGAATCGACCTTGATGTTGTACCGGAGGACAGATACTTACAAGGTTATACGGGTGTGCAGGATGTGTACCAGATCCTGTAGCGCCGTCATGCTTCGCTAAAATATGGATTTGCTTGTTTCAGATGATATCTCCAGAAGAAATAAGAGTTAAGGTCAGAGTTGCATAGGCGTGTAAGCTAAGAGAGCAGTGAAAGGATATCCAAACATCGTCGGAACAGTGCAGAAGGGAGTGATGTGTGTATACCTAGTTCGGGCCGGCGTTTGGGCAAGCTCGCCTAGCTAGAGTGCGGGTCACTTCAGAGCTGTTGAGGGTGATGCGCTGGCATTGGCTGGCCGCGCACGGATGCAAATCTTGAGTGGCAGCGAAGCGCTTTGATGCGGTGGACGAGACCGTTGGTGAATCCCCAACGGCCTCGGGGGGGCGGAGGTGCGACGATGTGCTCGGTGAAGTAGCCCTGGTGAGCTGGGAGACGACGTCGGTGAAGCGCACCTGATGCGGTGGAACTTGGTGTCTGTGAGGCACGTCGGTTGCGGCGGCCGACGTTGTCGGTGGACTACCCGGTGCGGTGGACGAGGGCATAGATGAGGTAGCTCTGGTGCGGTGGTGAAGTGCGACCGTCGTCTTCATCGTCGTCGTCCGACATAGAGGTGGGGAACGATGGGGAAAGAGACAAGACGAGGGGCGGTTCGAGGGTTGGTAGCGAATTAGGGATTTGAGCAATCTGGGCGCGGAAGGGGACGGTGGAGAAGAGAGATTTTACAGGGTTGGAATTGGGGCCGCCAGATATTTCAATCCGAAACATGGAAGCGAGAACTTATATTGTCGTCGTCCTTTTTTGGGGGGAGGGGGGTGGGTGGCTGGGTGCTACGCGTCCGTCCGACACACGCGACCACCCCGACAGGACTATGCTTCGGCGCCTTAAGGCACCTGCCTTTGTGTCCATGACATATGGGCCCAACAGGTGGCTGGCCCACATGTCAGTGACCCAAAGGCAGTTTCCTTTAAGGCACCGAAGCAGCCTCCACCCTGACATGACCCTGGTTTGCATGGTGCGCCTACATTTGAGAATGCAAACGAATCTTCTTTCATTTGCAAACGAATCGGTATGTAGATAGTCCATCCGTTTACTTTTGTAAGTCATTTCAGACAACTTAAAATGAACTGTTTTGCACATTGTCTGAAATGTCTTCAAGGTCTTATAAAAGTGAACAGAGGGAGTACTATAAATTAATTAATGAGGAGTTATTTGAAAAAAAAATCGAAACGGTACCCACGCTAACGTGGATTAGAGTGTGTGTCACATAATTAGTTATTTGAATTAGAGTGTGTGTCACATAGTTAGTTATTTGAATTAGAGTGTGTGTCACGTAGCGATCTACAATTCTAACGTGGATTTCGCATTTCACTTTATCCACGCTTCTTTTTTAATACAAATTCATATGTATATGATGAACACCATGGTAGTGAGTAAACTTTTGGATGGATTCAAACATATGACCTACAAAATAGCACAACAAACTGAGTCAATGTCAACTTTTCGAAACTTAGTATGGCACGAATTCGAAATAATTACCCGTATGCCTGGTCCTCGGTTCAAATCTTACAATGTACACCGAATTGAAACATCGATATTAAGTCTCGTACTATGTACATTCAAATGTTGTTTTTAGCCTCCCCCCCCCCGCACAAACGCTACATACTTCCTGTATCGGTCAATCTTCCTCTCCTAACCACCTTAGGAAGCTATCGGTTTCCAACACACGTTCATTCTTTCTCTCCATGTTTCAATCTCTAAGTCTCTCAACTACACAACCCCTTTTCCCACTCTGTTACCAAATGTATTTACCTCACACACCCGCCATTGCACCCCATGCCGAGCTCTCTCTCTCTCCCTCTCCCTCTCACCCTCTCGCGCTAAATACATGCATTGCCTATCTAGCCCCCCAACCTCTCGTGCATGCGCACGCACGCACGTTGTATATCTAGGTCACTCCCTCGAGACTGTCTCACTCTTTTCTTCCGCACGGAGGGCCACACTCGCTCAATCTCGCTCTCTTTATCTGAGTCTTGTTTAACCTTGTTTTCTTTCACACAAAAATGATATATCTCCCTGTTCGGGCCTCGATCGACACACTCTATACTCTCTCAAGCAGATTGTCTATCTAGGTCAGTCCATCCAAGCCGCCACCACTCTTTCGACCTCATGGTGAGCCATGCTCACTCAATCTCTCTCTCTCTCTCTCCGTATGTCTCGATTGACCTCGCTCTTTCTCGGACAAAAACGATATATAACCATGTTTGAGCCCAATTCGACCTATTCACATTGTATACTCTCTCACGCACATCGTCTATCTAGGTCACTCCCTCCAACCCGTCTCACTCTTTCGATCGCACGGCGACCCTATGTGATCGGTTGACCTTGCTTCCTCCCACGCACAAAATATATCTACATGTATGTGACTGGATCATCTCTCAAGCTCTATCTTACAGCCCTCACCCTGGCCAAAAAGCTCAATCGGACAATATCTCTCCAGAGCATATATATTTGTTCAATGAATGTCGGACCACACTCACTTTGTCTCTCTATCTATATGTCTCTCGATTGACCTCGCTTTCTCACACCGTATCTTCCACGCGTTGAAGCTACTACCTCTCCATCCCTCACAAAGTCGGAGCTATTTACATTGCGAGGGGCACTCCAACCTTGGATTAATTTGTGTAGGCATTTATTCTGGTCTGTTTAGATTATATTTTCGTAGCATTCGGCCCACAACTACTCCAATCACCGTAGCAGGTAATTAAGCTACGGGGAGCACCTAATATGAGCACCGGGGAGCCATTGGATCGAAGATGCAGCGGCACACACGAGGCCTGAATGTTTTATTTGCAAAAAAACCTTTGGAGAGTTTGGAAATTGTGCATAATTACAAAGACTACTCCCAAGCCATTGGATCTCACTTCCAACGGTGTAAAAACTCATATCACCATAGTATCTAAGCTGCGGGGTGGATGTGATATTCTATGCCGCTATCATTTTTGTTCGTAAACTTGCAAAAAACGTGTAACTCGTGCTGTTACTTGTCTAACCGCACAAAGTGTTTGTTCAAAAAAACCATCCTACACTGAAATATCGAAACAACACACGGGGGTCCCACTTGTCATTAATCAAATTCGGAGCTAAAACTAACAAATCTGAAAGAAGAGATTCGAACTGGCAACCTGGACTACAAAGCGTAAGTCGATAGCCTGAAAAAACGAACGGTTGTTGGCTTTGTCCCATAACTTGATTTTATACAGTACTTGCGTTGAGTAGAGTAGAGGGAGTGCCTCGTCAACACGTGCATGACCGTTATCTCACTTACTGGTGGGTCACAGGTCTGCGATCTCAATCTCTCTTCTCTCCATCGTCTAACCTTTGCATGGGCACACACGAAGAGTGGCGCTAGCTTGCCGTGGTGTTATTACAACTAAAAAAACTTGGAAAATAGAAGAATCGCCTAGAACAAGAGACGTTGTGGCTGGTCGAGACGGAGCTAACCACATCTATCCTCCGTGCCACGTTTGCATGATGAAGCTGTGTGGCTAGTGGGGTGTTTTCAATCGACTGGCTGGGTCCCGAGGTCAAACCATAGGTACTACGTCTGATACAGTATATTTTTACACGCACATTTTTCCTCCATGCCGAGACGTGGCACACCCTACCGCGTGGTTTCGGGGTCCTCCCGGGTGGTGCACGCATATATTCTTCCTAACGTGGGACGCCCTACCACGCGTTTTCTGGGTCCTCCTCGGTCGTAGCGCCGAAGCAAGTAAATGAGTCGTCAAATCACGAAAGACCACCTTTCTCGCCGAGTACATCAGTGAAGCACGGTGGCTAGCTAGTTGGGCTAGTTCGACCGATTAGCTAGGCCGCTGCCACATTTGTTTTTTCACCCCTTTTTTATCTACTTGCCGGCAGGTAAATTTAAATATCCACCGCGGCGTTGCTCTGGTGTTTGGGTGCGGCAGGATTTTTAATTTTTTAATGGACGGGAGCAGGCGCGGCAGGATTTTTAATTTTTTGATTGACGGGAGCAGGCGCGGCAGCAATTAGTCATGATGACTCCGCCTGTACCCACTGCTCCCTGATGTGAGAAGTCGTCTACTGGTGTTTTACCATGGTGAAAACCAAAAGATTCCCCGCTCCCTCTGCCTTCCCGTATATTGCATTGCCTTTCAGCCGTTTCGCCCCCTTTGCTTCCTCTCCCCATTGCTTCTACATGGTGCCATGGCGGCGCAGTAGATCACAGAGTCCGAGGTGAGGCTCCTGACATAGGAGCTCCATGCCAAGGATGCGGAGCTCAGGGCCAAGGACGTGGAGCTCCGTGAGCTCAAGGAGGAGAGGAGTGCCATGCTCCTCCGTTATGTGCGGGAGTTCACGGAGCTTCAAAAGCGGCAGGCGTCCACCACAAAGATGCTCGAGGCATCAGCGGCATTGCTGCAGAAAGCGGGAGATAAGATAGGCCGTCAGGGGAGCCGGCTGGAGCGCGAGCGGGCCGATCGTGATGAGGTCCAGGATCACCTCAGCCACTTGGTGAACCAAGTTGCCATGCACGTGTTGCGGCTGCGCGATGCCTACCGTCGTGCCAGCGCGACGATGTCGGCCGTCGGGCTAAACCCGTTCAACCACCCGGTTAACTTCAATGAGCTGCGGCTTCCTGACCTGGTCTCCTTCTTCACCTATATCTCCGAGGAGCTGAGTCGTCTCCGCGCGATGGTGGGGGTTGACCTGGACAAGGAGTTGTTGCGGGCTGCTATCGCTGTTGCCGGGCGAATCCTTTCAGGGCTCCGTCACCGGAATCCATTCGTGCCATTGGACGCCGTCTTTGACGAGCTGGCTCCCGTCGACCGGGAGCGGGCTCTGCGGGTGGTTGCACACTGCATCACCAATGTCATGCACCTCGAGAAGCATAGGGACTTCGGTGGTGTTTAGGCGCCCTCTGCATGGGCATGGGCATGTCTCGGCGCAACATGACCGTTGGATCAAACTCAGACGGTGCAGATCAGTCACTGTAGCACAAAGCGTGTGGGTGTGTTTGGTTGCATTCTCATCTCAATATAGTGTTTCCTCTTTGTGTATTTTTGTCAACCTACTAGTGTGGACCCATGCACTCTTCATGCACTCTGCCAAACACCCAAAAGTGGGTCGAGAAGGGAACTTTTGCTCCCATCCCGTGCACCCTTCATACACCCTGCCTAACACTATTCGTGCTTCATATGGTTCATGTTTCATGGAGCACTGTAGCACCGTACTCTCTGTGCGCTGTGGACCTACTTCTGTTAACATTGATCTCGCCATCCATTCTCGACCGGACAGTCAAAAAATCGGTACTATGTTACATATAGGAGTAGTTGACATGCGCACAACATCATTTGTTATCGTCATATATTACTACACCAGCAACAAGATTGTGTAGTACTGACGTATGAACCACTGCACATGCCTAGTAGTAGGAGCACTATGTATGTTCAAGTGGCTGCCGTATTTCGCACTCCTCCGTCGTAAGAGTGGAAACGCTTGTTGTAATCATTTTTTCTTCTAAAAAACAGTGGACACGCTCTACCGTGCGGATCCTCCTCCAGCCATGCACTAAATTACTCACTTTCGCCGACGTGTGGGACAGCCAGCATCGGGGTCCACTAGCCATGCAATAAATTACTCCGTAGTAGAGTGACGGTAGACTACCCCGATCGAAGCGCCGCAGTAATGCCCAATGAGCCGTCAAATCACAAAACCCCCTCCTTTCCAGTAGTAAGTTGGACGGACGAAGCAACCATCATTTCACTCTTCTCTCTCAGCTTCCTCTCTACCCAACCCTCGCTTCTGCCTCATCTTGTTCCTCATTTCTTCAAGAAAACCCCGACCTCCTTCTGCCATTGTTCTTCTCTCCCAAAGAAGGAAAGGTGAGCGCATCAATGGTGTTGATTCTGGCCAAGGCCCGGTCTTGCAACCCCGAGACTGATCCTATAACCCCCTCTCTTTTCTTCTTTTGGGTTTGTGATTATGGTTTCTTTTCTTTTATTTCTATTTGACAGTTTCTTGATGGACGCTGGAGCACCGGCCGAAGTGATGTATATGGATCCGGCCAAAACCGTCGAGGCTCATGGTACGAAGAAGCGCAAGCACCCCGTTGAGACTACCGCAGACAAGCTCAAAGCCATCGCCCTATCCAAGCCCCCCTCTCCGGGATCCCTCATTAAGCAAGTCCAGGTAATATCTCTTCTTGACGATCTTTTTCTCGATCTTGATCGTGTTTTTTCATCTAACACACAGTACTAGTACTAGTAGTACAACTTTCTGGGTGATCTTGCATGTGATTTTTGTGTGCCAAATGACGGTTCTAAATTCCTCTTTTAACCAAAACATGCGAGAGGTTGACACTGATTTCTTATAGATTACTTTCAACTACTCCCTCTATCCCAAATTTCTTGTCTTAGATTTGTCTCGATACGGATGTATCTAATACTAAAATGTGACTTGATACATCCGTATCTAGACAAATCTAAGACAAGAATTTTGGGATGGAGGGAGTACTTTATGAACATCAATGCTACCTTTTAAGAGGGTATATTTCCCTCAGTAACTTGTGTTATGGATATTGCATGTAATCCCTCTGCTCTCATGCCTTTGAAGACATGTTCTAGTGTCTTTGTTCACTCATTTCTATGCGTATATGTAGTCATAAATGGAGTATAATATCAAAAATCATCTTATATTTCTGAACGGGGGTAGTCATAAAATATGGTTTCTGTTTGAATTAGAACCAGGTCCGCGGTGGAGATGAAGTTCTCAAAGTCATGTCGTGTGAATTGGAAGACCTGATGATGAGTTCTACTGCTGAACTATCCAGCTGATGTGTCCTTGTCACCACGTGTCCTGAACTAGTGTTTTCCTGTAGCATTGTTGCCAGGCGTGTTCTCGAGGCTATACTTGACCACAACAATTTCCTGGTTGTGCCTTTGATTACGAAGGGTGTGGTTCTTGTAAAGCTTCCCAACAAATCTGATGTGGCATGTCTTCATCATCATGTTTATGAGTGGAAAGACCACTCTGTTAGGTTCTCCAAGGTTGATAAGATGGTGATGGTGCATGTAGACATCTCACACGAAGTCCATGGCCTAGTCAGTTATGCGGGGTTCATCCCGTAGGTTGGTGGCAAAAAATAGTCTGCAGAGTTTAGTTAGTGCAACTTTGCTTGTCTGTAGTAAGTACTATTCTTCAGTACTTGATTTGTGTTTGTGAACCCTGTATTGTTTATTAGTACTGCCGCTTTTGGTGTGTGGTCAGTCCTGAGAACGGTCTATGTTAATGTCTGTCCACTCAATTCAGTCTGTATATTTTGAAGTATCCATATCATATTTTTTTGTGAGGATGGTCTATCAATTATGGTTACACTCCAATATCTGTATGCATTGCAGGGTTTATCGCACCCACCAGGATTTCCAGCCCCATGGATGTTTGGTCCATACGATTTGTCACGACCTTTGGACTGTCCTGCTTGTGGGAGTAGGCGGGGCCCCTGCATACCACGCGTAGTTGGACGATCAATCTTCTCTTTAGTACTTCCACATAGTGATTTCCTGGTAAGGATTCACTCGTGTCACATCAAGTAAATCTTATTGATTTACTGTCTAAATCTTATTGATTTAATGTCATGTTTTCTTTCTTTTCCTGCAATTTTACGATGCAGGTTTTGCCATGTGACATTCATCACAGAATAAACCGTTTGGTTTGCTCTACGATGGCTATTTTTGCAGGTTTCACTTCTTATGTCGTGTCAGTAACGAAGGCACTGTCCATCACTTATATTAATGGAAAAAATTGGATCAGTCTGTTGTCTGAGTACAAGTTGAATCCCAATGATGAACTGCAGTTTGGTTTAACAAAAACGCCACAATTAGTCCTTCTCGCGCTTAAAAGAAATGAAGAAAAAAACTAGATCACGGTCACGGATCCTAGTCAAGTTAGAAAGCTGATCATAGTAGACCAGACACGATCGCCGTTGTCTCGCACAGATCGAGCACCGACAGTTGCTCTAGCACTGACAGCGGCAGCAGCTCAGTCTGATCCAGCTGAGGATTGGGCACCGACCGCGTCAGCGGATCAGTCTGATCTACCGGAGGATCGGGCATCGACACCGGCACCTGCTCCGACACCGGCACCAGCTCTACAAGGAGCACCATCTCCGGCAGCAGCAGCGGCTTCGACACCTGCACCAACACTTGCACTTGCATCTGCTCTGGCCCGTGCAGTTGCACCGACAACAGACTAGGCTGCAGTTTGCACTTCATATACCAAAGTCCTTACAAAAACCGACATGTCCACCTTCTTGGTAAGCATTGGCCGCCCAAGTGCTTCGTTCTTTTTTCTTTCCATGTTGTTTCACATGATTCACTGTGTTGATCTAACTGTTTGGGTATGTCTTCTTGTTTGCAAACAGAGAATTCCTAGAGCAACGAGGGAGTCGTTCGACAATCCGGGCGACCGCGGCCAAGTTTCTCTTACCATGCGCAGCCTTGGTGTGAATAAACCTACTCAATATATCGTAAGTACAAAGGATGGTCGCATGATGATTGATGCTAAAGGATGGTCAAGGCTCAAATCTAAATCATATCTTGCGGTAGGGGATGATGTCAAAATCGAACTTTCCCGGCAAGGAGAGCTGGTCCAAATCAACTTTGAAATTCTTCAGTAGCAGCACGCAACTGCCTAACTGATCTATCCTCCGAGAGATTTTGATGTAATAATCTGGCATGGTGAAACAAGTGTCCTGTGTGTATAAGTAGTACGATAGTATTATTTATCACATGGTATATCGTTGATAGAATTGCAACTCTGATTGTTGGTTAGGAACTGTTGTTCGATTTCATTCCAACAGCTGCCGTGCTTTATTCAATTTTGTGTATTCGCCTTGCGACAGCATCTAAAACCAGCGTCATACCGATCGCTTGCAATATGAAAAGCGCTGAGGTAGAACACATGGGCCCCCAAACATGCAGGGACGGCCTGTGGCCCAAAGTCTAGAACCTGGTTTCGAGAAGCACTAGCTCAGTGCAGAAGTGGTGTCCTCCTCCTGCTGTGGATTGGGCGAAGATGAATGTTGATGCTGTGTTATCTCGCAATGGTGAAAGGGGAGCCCAGGCAGTTGTGAGCCAGGATCATACAGGCTTCTTCCTTGGAGCATCGGCACTGGTGTGCGAAAGGGTTACTGATCCAGAGATCCTAGAGGCAATGGCATGTTGCGAGGGGCTATCTCTGGCTCTTGACTTAAACCTGCAACAAGTTCAGATTAGCACCGATTGTTTAGCAATAGTCAAGCATATCGGAGAGGCATACTTGGGGCCCAGCAAAGTTATTATGGACGAGATCAAGATGAAGAAGAATATGTTCCAAACCATGGAGATCATACATGAAAAACGCAAGTGTAATGTTGAAGCGCATGTGCTCACTAAAGCTGCTACTTCTTTGCCCTGTGGATGCCATCTTTGGCTCACAGGAACCCCCGAAATTATTTGTATACCTATGACTATTAATCTTCAATAAAGCAGCTTTTATCCCTCAAAAAAAATTGAGTATTATATTCTTAGCTGAACCCCCATAATGCCCGTGCATTGTAGAGGGAGTATATTTCTCGGCAAGGTGAGCATGTGATATAAAAGATTTGTATATTTATTTACAGAGGGAGTATCTCTCTGTCAAAATATATATTTATGTGTAACTAGTTACTCCTGTCTTTCTACTTCCTTTCACTGATATGTGGGGCAACCGGCAATGGGGTCCACATGCCATATGCACAAATTAGAGTGCACAACTTCACGGTAGACACAACCCGGTCGTAGCGCCGTAGTAATGCCCAATGAGCCGTCAAATCACAACCCCCCCTTTCCAACTTTAGCAGTAAGCTGGACGGACGAAGCGGCAATATTTCACTGGGCCTGAATCACCTTCTCCCTCATCTGCTTGTTTAGAGAAAACCCCCTCTCGGCGATTGCATAGGGTTTTCTCATGGAGAACCAGGTACGAATTCTTCATCCATCCCTGATAAACCCAAGTCCCTTGGTTGCAGGTAATCCTAGGATGGCAGCTGCTGCCGTTGATGCATTTTTCTTCCTACTGAATCTAGTGTGTTTCATTTGTAGTGCCCAAAGTGCGAGTACCCTACAGGTTTCTGCGCCCTCGGCGAGACGCCACACTTGTTCCTTCTCATCCTAACACAGCATTTTGAAACACGCACAGTATGTTCCTAGAATCCTCTTTTCTATCCGGGAGGGTGGGGGTTTTTTGAACATGTTGTGTTCTCATATTATTTTTCCTGCAGTGTATTATTTGCTCTGCCAGAACACATGTACTCAATATGCTCGGCCTTGCCATAACTAAATACATTAGTTTAATGGTCACGGTGAAGACAAGCCATGGATATAAGTTTCGAGTTGGGTTCATGAACCAAGAAGATCGCTGCTTTTTTATGGCCGAACTTGGATAAACTTTCTCAAGTGTTACGGACTGAAAGTTGGCGCACGAAAGTTGATGGAAATAACAGAACCTGGTCTCATCTTCACTGTGATCTTCCACCCCGATGTCATTCCAATTGTTCATCCATGTTAGTTTTGTATCTGGTTCTTGCTTGTTGCCTCGATTAATTCTTAATCCACCTATTCTGTCTAACTAATCACAATTTAACTTTAGAAGTAGCAACGAATCTCTCACGAAGATGCTACTTCTAACTAATATTTTCTTATAATTGGTGGCACGTGTAGGTTTTTTCAGAGTTAAGCAGTCTGCTCGTTTGTTACTCTGTAATAACTCAGTTGTTACTAATGGCACTGAAGTTGACTGGATCGACATCCACAAGTTCCTACACTTTATTGATCGTCTTGTGGTCCTTGTGGGGCGTTTCAATGGTGGAAGGCCACGTGGGATATGTGTGCCACTGCTGCACTCGTTGAACAGGTCCAACTGTGTCGAGAAACTTATGGTACGAGTTGTTTTCTGTTATATATGTTGTTCATAAACTATTGCTTATACACAGTTTTACAACTGTGATCTTCTTGAAACAGGAACTACCGAGTTCTAGTGTTCCTATACAGATGCCTGACCATGGTCAGGTCAGACTTGTGCTTGGTCACAACATGATGTTTATGTTGACCTACTCAATTCCCCTTGGAGGTGAAAAGATACTTATTCATGGGTGGTCTCAAATAATGAAGGCCCGTCCATCTTGGAGAATAGGACATAAGATTATGTCCATGCTTTTCCATGGCTCTAAAGCGAATATCCTATTTATTGACCATGTTGCGAGATGAAGCCACTTTCAGAAGGTTGTGGATGCGCGGGGTGGCGCCTGGGCCTTGTCCTGGGGCTTGGCGGCCTCACCCTTGGTTAACTGTAGGCAAAGTAGCACTATCCGAGGCGTGCTTTGTACGGTTGAACCTGTATAAGTACTCATACTGCTTTCAGCTTTGGTTGTTAAGTGCCCCTGCTGGTTTCAGTTAAGGTTGTTAAGTACTGTTGCTGCTTTTATAGTCTGTCGTGTTTCTTCAGTCATGTCTTCCTCCAGCCGCCAAAACCAAACCAGCGTTGGCGGGGCCGCCTGCTTCCGCCTCCCACGGCTGGCTGCGCCTCAGCGCACGCATCACCGCCCCACCGTCTCCTAAATCGTTAACACCGACGTCCTCCACGCGCTTTGGTGCGCTTGCCGCGGCGCCGCCCTCTCGCGTTGTCAACATGGTCAACAAACAACAGGAATCGGCAGAAGTACGTGGAGAGGATGACAGTAGAGGCCCACCACATCAGCGTATGGAAAAATAAAATGCTTCCTCCTAGTGTTTTCCTGACATCTAGGACCCACGACATTGTGAGCGTATATAGTCAACAGACAAGAGAACAACACAAGATCGGCTGACACCTAGGACGTAGCTACTTGAGCAGTATTTTTTTGTTTGGTATTGTTGAGACGGAGCAGAGTTTGAACTGGGTTGTGGCCCGTCTAGCCCAGGCTTATATTTTATGTTCACCATGTGACCAGCCCAGCTATTTTTTCTTTGTGAAAATGAGCCTGGTTTATTTTTTCTGAAGAATACCCAATCCAGGCCTACTTATTTTTCTACGCCCTGATGGGCTGCAACTCTTTCAAGACGCCTGCAAATCTTGAAAGTAATATGAAATGGGTTGTAAATATAAAAACAAATGGAAAACTGGCAATTACTTTATAATTTCTGAATTTTATTACATTTTTAGATTCCTATTTCGCTCGGCATTAACCTAATTTAAATATATCTTCAAAGTACTTTAAATCTGGCTGGACATTTCGGTATTAAAAATAGTTTGGAACCCACAGAAATATGCGAAATTGGCCCTGGCCAACCAAAAAAATGACTGCAATAAATTGCATAAGAAGTTGCCATGAGCTATATATAAATTATTAAAAAAAGAGGGAGTGGTCTGACTTGTGGGCCTGTTTAGTTGACGCATATGCAAGATTTTTTTAGTTATTATATACGTCAACAAACGATTCTAGCAGACGTAACCGTTGGATGTCAATCCAACTGCCGTCGTGTTTCTTCAATCTCTTATCTTCTTGCTCCAGCCGCCAAAGCAGCGCCGGCGGGACCGCCTACTCCCGCCTCCCATGGCCGGCTGTGCTGCCGCGCAGGCCTCAGCGCCCCCTACTACTCCCACCGCTGGCCAGGGCATCCCTCTACTCACCCACACCCCCTGTTATTCTGCGGTGACGGCAGCCTCACACCGCAGCCGAACCGGTGAACGCTCGTACTCCTCTCCGCGTGGGCATCCACTGCCGCGTCTTCCCTGGCTCTGCATCGTCCCCTTCCTATGCCTCGCCGTCGTCCACCACCGTGGTGCTCTCGGCGCGGCGTGGTCAATGTGGTCAACGACCGACTTCCATTGGAAGAGTATTGTACATGGAGAGTCTGACAGCTGGGTCCATGGTAGCCGCAAGGAAGTGCCTCCTTATTACGTGGAAAATAATTATTCCTCCACCTGACAGCGGGGACCCACCGGACGGGCCACCAGTATTTTGCAAAAAAATCGTTTCCCCCTGACTGTTGGGACACACCGGACGGGCCACCGTATTTTGCGAAAAAATGTTCCCCTCGCTGTCAGCTCGGACCCATCGGAAGTGCCTCCTTGTTATGCACAAAAAAAATGAATACTCCCCCGGCTAGCTGGGACCCACCTTGGTGGGAGGCTGACTTGTGGGCCTACTAAGTTGACGGGGACGAAGGGCTTTGTCAACTTAGTCAATATGAACGATTCTAGCTCCGGTGACCGTACGATGTCCAGCCAACGGCCGTAGTGCTTCTTCAACCTCTGGTCTTCTTGCTCCAGCCGCCCAAAGCAGCACCAGTCGTCCCGCATGCTGCTGCCTCCCATGGCCGGCTGTGCTTCTGCGGAGGCCTCACCGCCCCCTACTATTCCCACCGCTGGCCAGGCCCTGCGGCGACAGCAGCCTCACACCGCAGTCGAACCAGTGAACCCTCGTACTCCTCTCCGCGCGGGCTTCCACTGCCGCGTCTACCCCGGCTCCGCGTCGTCCCCTTCCTAGGCCTTGCCGTCGTCCACCGGCGTGGTGCTCTCGGCACGGCGTGGTCAATGTGGTCAACGACCGACTTCCATCAGAAGAGTACTGTGCATGGAGACGCTGACAGCTGGGTCCACAGCCGCAGCAAGGAAGTGCCTCCTTATTACGCGCAAAATAATTATTCCTCCACCTGACAGCGGGGACCCACCGGACGGGCCACCGTATTTCACAAAAAAAACGTTTGCCCCTAACTGCTGGGACACACCAGCTACATCTTCGCACGCAAGGAAGTGCCTGACAGTCGGGACCCACCTGGTCGAAGCGTATGTAGCGTTGTCATTCTGGTCGTGAACGGGTACGTACATATATACTGGTCGATGTAGAGACGCGCACATGTCGTAGTAGAGGCACGCACGTAGCATGTACGCGTACGTACAGCGGCCAGGGTGCAAGAAAAAATACGGCCACGTATGTGTACATACGGGCGGGGTCTCGAACGCCTACTCGCGCATACGTACGGCCAGGGCTCGTGTACATGGCTGGGTCGGAACGGAGAAACAGTGTCATCATCATGTTCGTGGGGAGGCAACGGAATGCGTCGTGTTCATGGGGAGGCAACGGAATGCGTCTTGTTCATGGGGAGGCAACGGAACACGTGGGAGCCAACCGGCTGGGTCAGAACGGAATGCGTGGTCGTGTTCATCGGGAGGGCTTGGTCGGAACATGCGATGGAAACGGGCCCTGGTGTACCGCGGAACGGAGGAAACGGCCTTGTGTTCGACCGGCCATGTTCGAAACGGGATCCTGTTGATCGGGAGGGGTCTAGCGTACCGCAAAACGGAGGAAACGGACCTCCTACGGTCGAAACGGGGGTCCTGTTGATCGGGAGGGGTGTGGCGTACCGCAAAACGAACGAAACGGACTTGTGTTGGAGCGCTACGGTCGAAATGGGGGTCCTGTTCATCGGGAGGGGTGTGGCGTACCGCAAAACGGGACTCCACGGGATACTGTTCATCTCCACCGTCGACTCCCTCCAGCCTCCACGAGCTATTGTTCATCCACCGTCGACCTCCTCCAGCCTCCACCTGCGACTGTTCATCCACGGGCTCCTGTTCATCCAGCCTCCACGGTGCGCTACTCCACCGGCTACTGTTCAACCAGCCCTCTCCACGGGCTCCTGTTCAACCACCCCTCCACGGGCTACTGTTCATCCTGCCCTCCACCGTCTACTGTTCATCCTGCCCTCCACGCGGTGGTCCTGTTCATCCAGCCCTCCACGGGGTCCTGTTCAACCAGCCCCAACCGGCTCGATCGATCGGGGTCCTGTTCATCCAGAGGCAACACCACGGGGTCCTGTTCATCCACCCCCACCAGGAACTGTTCATCCACCCCCCCCCCCCCCCCGCAACACTCACTATTCATCCAGAGGCAGCATCGATCGGCTTCAATTAGCAGCATTAGCGAAGGAATCGCTCGATCGGGTTCAGTTAACAGCCATCGATCGATCGCTCGGGTTCAGTAACGCGCAGCCTGCAGTGCAATCGCTCGGGTTCAGTTAGAGCCCAACGCCTTGCTCGGGTTCAGTTAGAGCCAACGCCTCACACACACGCGCGTACGTGTACGAGAGAAGCGCGCATCGCTCGGCCCCTGACCTCCCACAGTAACCGGGAATTCCCTAAAATTTTCCTCGCCCTCGCTTCTACCACGGTTTTTTCCGTCATGGACGGCCCAAAGAATGTCATGCAGCTGCGTCTCCGGCCCGTCCAGGACGAAAAGCCCATTTTCTGTCATGATTTTTTGCCATAGAAGTAGGAGCCCACCACATCTATGATGATACCGGGTTTTGTCACAATTATCATCATAGAAGTGTCATATGTATGACAGAAAAAAAATTCGTTCGACCCAAAATGTCACGGACGTGTCTTTTTTTGTAGTGGAGTTGGTGCAAACTTCGCTGGTGCATCCAAACCCCGTGATACGATATGCTCTATCACACATAAACCTCCTTATATCTTCCTCAAAACAGCCACCATACCTACCTATCATGGCATTTCCATAGCCATTCCGAGATATATTGCCATGCAACTTCCATCATCATCATATACATGACTTGAGCATTCATTGTCATATTGCTTTGCATGATCATAAGATAGCTAGCATGATGTTTTCATGGCTTGTCCGTTTTTTATGTCATCGCTACGCTAGATCATTGCACATCCCGGTACACCGTCGGAGGCATTCATGTAGAGTCATATCTATGTTCTAGTATCGAGTTGTAATATTGAGTTGTAAGTAAATAAAAGTGTGATGATCATCATTATTAGAGCATTGCCCCCCCCCCAAAAAAAGAGGCCAAAGAAGCCTAAATAAAAAAAGGGGGCCAAAGAAGCCCGCAAAAAAGAAAAAAAAGAAATAGAAAAGGGGGCAATGTTACTATCCTTTTACCACACTTGTGCTTCAAAGTAGCACCATGTTCTTCATATAGAGAGTCTCTTGAGTTATCGCTTTCATATACTAGTGGGAATTTTCATTACAGAACTTGGCTTGTATATTCCAACGATGGGCTTCCTCAAATGCCCTAGGTCTTCATGAGCAAGCAAGTTGGATGCACACCCACTTAGTTTTAGTTTGAGCTTTCATATACTTATAGCTCTAGTGCATCCGTTGCATGGCAATCCCTACTCCTCACATTGACAACAATTGATGGGCATCTCCATAGCCCGTTGATTAACTGCGTCGATGTGAGACTTTCTCCCTTTTTGTCTTCTCCACACAACATCCACCATCATATTCTATTCCACCTAGAGTGCTATGTCCATGGCTCACGCTCATGTATTGCGTGAGGGTTGAAAAGGCTGAAGCGCGTTAAAAAGTATGAACCAATTGCTCGGCTTCTCATCGGGGTTGTACATGATTTGAATATTTTGTGTGGTGAAGATGGAGCATAGCCAGACTATATGATTTTGCAGGCATAACTTTCTTTGGCCTTTTTATTTTGAAAACACATGATTGCTATATTAGTAGGCTTGAAGTATTATTGTTTTTATGTCAAATGATAGACTATTGCTTTGAATAACTCGTATCTTAATATTCATGCCATGATTAGATATGTGATCAAGATTATGCTAGGTAGCATTCCACATCAAAAATTATCTTTTTTTTCATTTACCTACTCGAGGACGAGCAGGAATTAAGCTTGGGGATGCTGATACGTCTCCGTCGTATCTATAATTTTTTATTGTTCCATGCCAATATTCTACAACTTTCATATACTTTTGGCAAATTTTTATACTATTTTTGGGACTAACATATTGATCCAATGCCAGTTTGTTGCATGTTTTTTGTTTCGCAGAATATCCATATCAAATGGAGTCCAAACGGGATAAAAACTGACGGGGATTTTTTTGGAATATATATGATTTTTGGGAAGAAAAATCCATGCAAGACGGTGCCCGAGGGAGGCACGAGGCAGGGGGGCGCGCCCCACCCCCCTGGGCGCGCCCTTGACCCTCGTGGCCACCCTGTAAGGCGGTTGATGCCCTTCTTTCGCCGCAAGAAAGCTAATTTCTGGATAGAGATCGTGTTAAAATTTCAGCCCAATCGGAGTTACGGATCTCCAGGAATATAAGAAACGGTGAAAGGGCAGAATCTGAGAACGCAGAAACAGAGAGAGACAGAGAGACAGATCCAATCTCGGAGGGGCTCTCGCCCCTCCCAAGCCATGGAGGCCATGGACCAGAGGGGAAACCCTTCTCCCATCTAGGGAGAAGTTCAAGGAAGAATAAGAAGGAGGGGGCTCTCTCCTCCTCACTTCCGGTGGCACCGGAGTGCCACCGGGGGACATCATCATCACCGCAATCTTCACCAACAACTTCACCGCCATCATCACCAACTCTTCCCCCCTCTATGCAGTGGTGTAACCCCTCTTTTCCCCTCTTTAATCTCTACTTAAACATGGTGCTCAACGCTATATATTATTTCCCAATGATGTATGGCTATCCTATGATGTTTGAGTAGATCTGTTTTGTCCTATGGGTTAATTGATGATCGTGATTGGTTTGAGTTGCATGTTTTATTATTGGTCCTGTCCTATGGTGCTCTCCGTGTCGCGCAAGCATGAGGGATTCCTGCTGTAGGGTTTGTGATATGTTCATGATTTGCTTATGGTGGGTGGCGTGAGTGACAGAAGCACAAACCCGAGTAAGTAGGTTGTTTGCGTATGGGATAAAGAGGACTTGATACTTTAATGCTATGGTTGGGTTTTACCTTAATGATCTTTAGTAGTTGCGGATGCTTTCTAGAGTTCCAATCATAAGTGCATATGATCCAAGTAGAGAAAGTATGTTAGCTTATGCCTCTCCCTCAAATAAAATTGCAATAATGATTACCGGTCTAGTTATTGATTGCCTAGGGACAAATAACTTTCTCGTAACAAAAAGCTCTTTACTAAAACTAACTTAGTTGTGTCTTTATCTAAACAACCCCTATTTATTTATGTAATATTTTTTATCTTGCAAACCTATCCAAAAACACCTACAAAGTACTTCTAGTTTCATACTTGTTCTAGGTAAAGCGAACATCAAGCGTGCGTAGAGTTGTATCGGTGGTCGATAGAACTTGAGGGAATATTTGTTCTACCTTTAGCTCCTCGTTGGGTTCGACACTCTTACTTATCGAAAATTGTTGCGATCCCCTATACTTGTGGGTTATCACCCTCCAGGAGGGAAGTTCCCCCGGCGGAATCGCTTCGCCGGAGGGCAAAACTGCTCCTGCCTAAGTTCCACCTCGAGACGGCGGCGCTCTGTCCCGAAAGTCCTCTCCTTATTTTTTCTAGGTCAAAATGGCATATACCAGAAGATGGGTACCGGAGGTGGGCCTGGGAGAGCACAACCCACCACGGCGCGCTTGGGCTCCCTGGCGCGCCCAGGTGGGTTGTGCCCACCTGGTGGGCCCCCTCTGGTAGTTATTTGCTCCAATATTCATCATATATTTGATAAAAAATCTCTGTGAAGTTCCAGCTTGTTTGGAGTTGTCTAGAATAGGTGGCCTGGTGTATGCTTTTCTAGGTCCAGATTTCCAGCTACCGGAATTCTCCCTCTTTGTGTATACCTTGCATATTATGAGAGAAAAGGCATTAGAATTACTCCAAAAATCATTATTATGGATAAAAACATCATAAATAACAGTAAGAAAACATGATGCAAAATGGACGTATCAGGCGGCCATAAGGATAGAGTGCGCGCCCCCACCCTTGTGGGCTCCTCATGACTCCACCAACCTAGTTTCTTCGCCTATATATTCTCATATATCCCAAAAGAAACAGGGAGAGCCACAAAAACACTTATCCACCGCTGCAACCTTCTGTACCCGTGAGATCCCATCTAGGGGCCTTTTCTGGCATCCTGCCGGAGGAGGATTCGATCACGGAGGGCTTCTACATCAACACCATTGCCCTTCCGATGAAGCATGAGTATTTTACCACAGACCTATGGGTCCATAGCTAGTAGCTAGATGGCTTCTTCTCTCTTTTTGATTCTCAATACCATGTTCTCCTCGATGTTCTTGGATATCTATTCGATGTAATACTTTTTTGCGGTGTGTTTGCTGAGATCTGAGGAATTGTGGATTTATGGTCAGCTTATCTATGAATATTATTTGAATCTTCTCTAAATTCTTATATGCATGATTTGACATCTTTGCAAGTCTCTTCGAACTATCGATTTGGTTTGGCCAACTAGATTGGTTTTTCTTGCAATGGGAGAAGTGCTTAGCTTTGGGTTCAATCTTGCGGTGTCCTTTCCCAGTGACAGTAGAGGCAGCAAGGCATGTATTGTATTGTTGCCATCGAGGATAAAAAGATGGGGTTTTCATCATATTGCTTGAGTTAATTCCTCTACATCATGTCATCTTGCTTAATGCGTTACTCCGTTCTTTATGAACTTAATACTCTACATGCAAGCTGGATAGCGGTCACTGTGTGGAGTAATAGTAGTAGATGAACAATCGTTTCAGTCTACTTGACATGGATGTGATGCCTATATTCATGATCATTGCCTTAGATATCATCATAACTTTGCGCTTTTCTATCAATTGCTCGGCAGTAAATTGTTCACCCACCGTAATATTTTCTATCTTGAGAGAAGCCTCTAGTGAAACGTATGTCCCTCAGGTCTATTTTCCATCATATAAGTTTCCGATCTATAATTTTAGTTTCTGATTTACTTCCTTTGCAATCCTTTACTTTCTAATATATAAACCAAAAATGCCAAAAATATTTACTTTACCGTTTATTTGTCTCTATTAGATCTCACTTTTGCAAGTAACCGTGAAGGGATTGACAACCCCTTTATCGCGTTGGGTGCAAGTTGTTTGATTGTTTGTGCAGGTATTCGATGACTTGTGCGTTGTCTCCTACTGGATTGATACCTTGGTTCTCAAAACTGATGGAAATACTTACTCTACTTTTTTGCATCACCCTTTCCTCTTCAAGGGAAAAACTAATGCAAGCTCAAGAAGTAGCAGGAAGAATTTTTGGTGCCGTTGCTGGGGAGATCTATGACAAGTCAAGACATACCAAGTACCCTGATGACCCACAAGTATAGGGGATCTATCGTAGTCCTTTCCATAAGTAAGAGTGTCGAACCCAACGAGGAGCAGAAGGAAATGATAAGCGGTTTTCAGCAAGGTATTCTCTACAAGCACTGAAATAACAGGTAACAGATAGTTTTGTGATAGGATAATTTGTAACGAGTAACAAGTAACAAAAGTAAATAAAGTGCAGCAAGGTGGCCTAATCCTTTTTGTAGCAAAGGACAAACCTGGACAAACTCTTATATAGAGAAAAGTGCTCCCGGGGACACATGGGAATATCGTCAAGCTAGTTTTCATCACGTTCATATGATTCACGTTTAGTACTTTGATAATTTGGTGTGTGGGTGGACCGGTGCTTGGGTGCTGCCCTTACTTGGACAAACATCCCACTTATGATTAACCTGTATTGCAAGCATCCGCAACTACAACAAAAGTATTAAGGTAATCCTAAGCATAGCATGAAACATATGGATCCAAATCAGCCCCTTACGAAGCAACGCATAAACTAGGGTTTAAGCTTCTGTCACTCTAGCAACCCATCATCTACTTATTACTTCCCAATGCCTTCCTCTAGGCCCAAATAATGGTGAAGTGTCATGTAGTCGACGTTCACATAACACCACTAGAGGCGAGACAACATACATCTCATCAAAATATCGAACGAATACCAAATTCACATGACTACTAATAGAAAGACTTCTCCCATGTCCTTAGGAACAAACGTAACTACTCACAAAGCATATTCATGTTCATAATCAGAGGGGTATTAATATGCATATAGGATCTGAACATATGATCTTCCACCAAATAAACCAACTAGCATCAACTACAAGGAGTAATTAACACTACTAGCAACCCACAGGTACCAATCCCGGACTTGGAGACTAGAATTGGATATAAGAGATGAACTAGAGTTTTGAGAGGAGATGGTGCTGGTGAAGATGTTGATGGAGATTGCCCTTCCTGATGAGAGGAGCATTGGTGATGACGATGGCGATGATTTCCCCCTCCCGGAGGGAAGTTTCCCTGGCAGAATAGCTCCGTCAGAGCCCTAGATTGGTTCCGCCTCGTGGCGGCGGAGTCTCGTCCAGGAAGATGGATTATGATTTTTTTTCCTCATCGAAAGAATCCATATAGCAGAAGATGGTCATCGAAGGGCCACCAGGGGGCCCACGAGGTAGGGGGCATGCCCAGGGGGTAGGGCGCGCCCCCCAACCTCGTGGGCAGGGTGTGGCCCCCCTGGTGAACTTCTTGCGCTCAGTATTTTTTATATATTCTGAAAATGTCTTCCGTGAAGTTTCAGGACTTTTGGAGCTGTGCAGAATAGGTCTCTAATATTTGCTCCTTTTCTAGCCCAGAATCCCAGCTACCGGCATTCTCCCTCTTTATGTAAACCTTGTAAATTAAGAGAGAATAGGCATAAGTATTGTGACATAATATGTAATAACAGCCCATAATGCAATAAATATCGATATAAAAGCATGATGCAAAATGGACGTATCAACTCCCCCAAGCTTAGACCTCGCTTGTCCTCAAGCGAAAGCCGAAATCGAAAAATATGTCCACGTGTTTAGAGATAAGGTGTTGATAAAAATAAAATACGGACATGAGGGCATCATGATCATTCTTAGAACAGCAACTTATATAATTACTGTCATGTGATCTCTTATGCTAGAGTAACAATTCAATCACAATTTCAAGTATGAATCATAAACTTCATTGAAAACTAACAAACTATAATCTCAGTCATTGGAGCAATTGCAATTTATCATAACATAGGAAAGAGTCAATATAAGAGCTTTTCAGCAAGTCCCCATACTCAACTATCATATAGTCTTTCACAATTGCTAACACTCACGCAATACTTATGGGTATGGAGTTTTAATCGGACACAGAGAAAGATAGGGGCTTATAATTTTGCCTCCCAGCGTTTTACCTCAAGGGTAATGTCAACAATAATAGTTCATGAAAACTCACATCCAATTATCCATATATACCAGGATCTTTCCAACATGTTGTGCTTGCCAAAAGATAAAATGTAAAAAGGAAGGGTGCAGATCACCATGACTCTTATGTAAGGTAGGAGATAAAGGTAAAAGATAGGCCCTTCGCAGAGGGAAGCAGAGGTTGTCATGCGCTTTTATGGTTGGATGCACAAAATCTTAATGCGAAAGAACGTCACTTTATATTGCCACTTGTGATATGGACCTTTATTATGCAGTCTGTCGCTTTTATTTCTTCCATATCACACGATCGTATAAAGCTTATTTCCTCCACACCAATCAATCATACATATTTAGAGAGCAATTTTTATTGCTTGCACCGATGACAACTTACTTGAAGGATCTTACTTAATCCATAGGTAGATATGGTGGACTCTCATGGTAAAACTGGTTTAAGGGTGTTTGGAAGCACAAGTAGTATCTCTACTTAGTGCAAAGGATTTGGCTAGCATGAGGGGGAAATGCAAGCTCAACCATGTTGGATGATCCATGACAATATAATTTATCTCAGATGTAAGAAAACATAACCCATTACGTTGTCTTCCTTGTCCAACGTCAACTCTTTAGCATGTCATATTTTAATGAGTGCTCACAATCATAAAAGATGTCCAGGATAGTATATTTGTATGTGAAGACCTCACTTTCTTTATTACTTCCTATTAATTGCAACGATGACCAAAACTATGTTTGTCAACTCTCAACAACTTTTAATCATCATACTCTTTCTATGTGAGCCCATTACTCTCCATAAGATCCATATGATCTCTTTGTTTCTTTTTATTTCCTTCTCTTTTCTTTTATTCACTCAAGATCATGGCAAAATAATCAAGCCCTTGACTCAACACTAATCTTTATTATATATAGCTCACGGACTCAATTACATAGAAGGATCATAAAGCAAAACTCACAACTAGATCATACTAAAACTTTATTCTACTAGATCAAGATATTACCAAAAGGATCGAATTAAGAAAAACGGTAAAGATAAAAGTGATGGTGATACGATACCGGGGCACTCCCCCAAGCTTGGCAGTTGCCAAGGGGAGTGCCCATAGCCATGTGATTATGTCTCCTTTGTTGGTGTAGAAGGTGGAGTTGTTGATGATGGATAGTCGCACATCGAGCGTAGGAGGTCTTCTAACTTGCGGATAATGCCTTTGAGTGCGATGATATGCTCCTTCAACAAAATATTTTCATGTGTGAGATACTTATTTTGTATACGAGCTAACTCAATCATCTTGAAAGCTTCGATCTCAGTTGGGGTACGAAGATTGTGATCAAGTTGAAGGATGTCTTCTGTTGCCGGAACTTGGTCCTCCGTGGCCTTCTTGACCCCTTCATCCTTGTTGATCTCCATGGGTTCTTCTCTCTTCAGCTCTATCTTCATTAGCCAAGCATCGTTGCCCTCATTGTTGGAGGAGGAGGGAGACGACATGATGCTTAGCTTTGGCAACCCTGGCAGAAAATAGCTCGAGACAAGAACAAGAGATTTTTTGCGTGATACGGTGGTCAAAACCTTCGGGAGGTTATATAATGAATTTTTACCGACCAAAATACGTAACATGTAAGAAAATGGAATCTGGAGAGCACACGAGGTGCCCACGAGGTAGGGGGTGCGCCCAGGGGGGTAGGGCGCGCCCTCCACCCTCGTGGAGCCCTCGTGTCCTTCCCGGACTACATCTAATTTTCTATTTTTCTAAATATTCCAAAACGGAAGAAAATTGCCATTAGAACTGTTTTGGAGTCGGTTTACTTACCGTACCACATACCTATTCCTTTTCGGAGTCTGAAACATTCCGGAAAGTGTCCCTTATGCATTCCTCCGGGGTTATGGTTTCAATAACTTTGGTTTCAACATTTATAGGATTACCTGAGATATAATGTTTAATTCTTTGACCGTTCACCACCTTCGGATTTGTGCCTTCGAAGTTGTTGATTTTTATGGCACCGGAATGATAGACCTCCTCGATAACATAAGGACCTTCCCATTTATAGAGAAGTTTTCCTGCAAAAAATCTTAAACGAGAGTTGTATAATAATACATAATCACCTACATTAAACTCACGCTTTTGTATTCTTCTGTCATGCCATCTTTTGACTTTTTCTTTAAACAACTTGGCATTTTCGTAGGCTTGGGTTCTCCATTCATCAAGTAAGCTAATGTCAAATAACCTCTTCTCACCAGCAAGTTTGAAATCATAATTGAGCTCTTTAATAGCCCAATAAGCCTTATGTTCTAGTTCGAGAGGTAAGTGACATGCTTTTCCATAAACCATTTTATACGGAGACATACCCATAGGATTTTTATATGCAGTTCTATAGGCCCATAATGCGTCATCAAGTTTCTTGGATCAATACTTTCTAGATCTATTAACAGTCTTTTGCAAAATTAATTTGAGCTCTCTATTACTCAATTCTACTTGACCACTAGACTGTGGGTGATAAGGAGATGCAATTTTATGATTAACATCATATTTAGCAAGCATTTTACGGAAGGCACCATGAATAAAATGTGAACCACCATCAGTCATTAAATATCTAGGGACTCCAAACCTTGGAAAAATAACTTCTTTAAGCATTTTAATATAAGTGTTATGATCAGCACTACTAGTTGGAATAGCTTCTACCCACTTAGTAACGTAATCAACAGCAACTAAAATATGTGTATATCCATTAGAGGCAGGAAAAGGTCCCATATAATCAAAACCCCAAACATCAAATGGTTCAATAACAAGTGAATAATTCATAGGCATTTCTTGACGTCTACTAATATTACCAATTCTTTGACATTCATCACAAGACAAGACAAACATACGGGCATCCTTGAAGAGAGTAGGCCAATAAAAACTGGATTGCAATACCTTGTGTGCAGTTCTATCTCCAGCATGGTGTCCTCCATAAGCCTCGGAGTGACACTTGTGTAGCATCTGTTCCTGCTCATGCTCAGGTACACAACGTCTAATAACACCATCTACTCCTTCTTTATATAGATATGGGTCATCCCAAAAGTAATGTCTCAAATCATAGAAAAACTTTTTCTTTTGCTGGTATGTGAAACTAGGTGGTATAAATTTAGCAACAATATAATTAGCATAATCAGCATACCATGGAGCGGCATGAGAAGCATTTATGACATTTAATTGTTCATCAGGAAAGCTATCATCAATAGGTAGTGGTCCATCAAGAACATTTTCTAACCTTGACAAGTTGTCTGCAACGGGGTTCTCAGCTCCCTTTCTATCAATAATATGCAAATCAAATTCTTTTAGCAAGAGAACCCATCTAATAAGTCTAGATTTAGCATCTTTCTTTTCCATAAGATATTTAATAGCAGCATGATCAGTGTGAATAGTTACTTTAGAATCAACAATATAAGGTCTGAACTTATCACAAGCAAATACAATTGCTAAGAATTCTTTTTCAGTAGTAGCATAATTTCTCTGAGCATTGTCTAGAGTTTTACTAGCATATTGAATAACATTTAATTTCTTATCAACTCTTTTCCCTAGAACAGCACCTACAGCATAATCACTAGCATCACACATAATTTCGAAGGGTAAATTCCAATCAGGTGGCTGAACAATCGGTGCAGAGATCAATGCTTTCTTAAGTATTTCAAATGCTTCTACACAATCATCATCAAAAACAAATGGTATATCTTTTTGTAATAAATTAGTCAGAGGCCGAGAAATTTTTGAGAAGTCCTTAATGAACCTCCTATAAAAACTGGCATGACCAAGGAAACTTCTTATACCTTTGATGTCCTTGGGACATGGCATCTTTTCAATAGCATCAACCTTGGCTTTATCAAGCTCAATACCTCTTTCAGAAACTTTATGCCCCAAGACAATACCTTCATTAACCATAAAGTGGCACTTTTCCCAATTCAAGACAAGATTAGTTTCTTCACATCTCTGCAAAACTCGGTCAAGGTTGCTTAAGCAATCATCAAAAGAGGATCCATAGATGGAAAAATCATCCATGAAAACCTCACAAATCTTTTCACAAAAGTCAGAGAATATAGCCATCATGCATCTTTGGAAGGTAGCAAGTGCGTTACATAAACCAGAAGGCATACGTCTATAAGCAAAAGTACCAAAAGAGCAAGTAAAATTAGTCCTTGATTGATCATTGGCTGACACAGGTATTTGAGAGAAACCAGAATAACCATCTAGAAAGCAAAAATTGTGTATGTTTGGATAATCTTTCTAGCATTTGATAGATAAAAGGTAAGGGGTAATGATCCTTTTAGTAGCTTTATTTAATTTTAGGAAATCAATTACCATCCTATAACCTGTAATAATTCTTTGCGGGATCAACTCATCTTTATCATTAGGAACGACAGTAATACCTCCCTTCTTAGCGACACAATGGACAGGACTTACCCACTGACTATGAGCAACAAGATAAATTATACCTGCCTCAAGAAGCTTTAGTATTTCCTTTCTTACCACTTCCTTCATCTTAGGATTCGGCCGTCGTTGATGATCACAAACTGGTTTGGCATCTTCCTCCAAATTTATTTTGTGTTGACATAGAGTGGGACTAATGCCCTTAAGATCATCAAGAGTATATCCAATAGCAGCAAGGTGCTTCTTCAGAGTTTTCAGTAATCTCTTCTTCATGCTTCGAAAGGTTAGCACTAATAATAACAGGATATATCTTTTTCTCATCAAGATAAGCATATTTAAGAGTATATCGGGTAACGGTTTGAGCTCAAACACGGGATCACCCTTGGGTGGAGGAGGATCCCCTAGGATTTCAACAGGCAAATTGTGTTTCAGGATGGGTTCCTGTTTAAAGAAATACTTCGTCTATTTCCCTTCTTTCATTCATAAACATATCATTTTCATGGTCTAGCAAATATTATTCTAAAGGATCACTAGGAGGTACGACAATAGAAGCAAGACCAATAATTTCATCTTTACTAGGCAATTCCTCTTCACGGTGTTGTCTATGAAATTTAGAGAAATTAAATTCATGAGACATATCACCTAAACCAATAGTAACAACATCCTTTTTGCAATCTATCTTAGCATTAACAGTGTTCAAGAAGGGTCTACCAAATATAATGGGACAAAAGCTATCTTGTGGGGAACCAAGAACAAGAAAATCAGCAGGATATTTAGTTTTCCCACACAAGAGTTCAACATCTCTAACAATTCCAATTGGTGAAATAGTATCTCTATTGGAAAGTTTAATTGTGACATCAATATCTTCTATCTCAGCAGGTGCAATATCATGCATAATTTCTGTGTATAAGTCATGAGGTATAGCCCTAGCACTGGCACCAATATCACATAAGCCATGATAACAATGATCTCCTATTTTAACAGAAATAACAGGCATGCCTACCAAAGATCTAGGTTTATCTTTAGCACAAGGTTTAGCAATTCTAGCAGTTTCATCACGGAAATGAATAACATGCTCATCAATATTATCAGACAAGAGATCTTTAACAATAGCAATATTAGGTTCAACTTTAATTTTCTCAGGAGGTGTATAGGTTCTAATATTGCTTTTATGAACCACAGTTGAAGCTTTAGCATGATCTTTTATCCTAACAGGAAAAGGTGATTTCTCAACATAAGCAGTAGGAACAATAGGATCATTATAAGTGATAGTCTTTTCTTCAACTTTAATAGGTGCAGCTACTTTTACTTCTATGGGAGGATGGTATTTAAACCACTTCTCCCTAGGGAGATCAACATGAGTAGAAAAATATTCACAGAAAGAAGCTACTATCTCAGAGTCAAGTCCATATTTAGTGCTAAATTTACGGAAAACATCGGTATCCATAAAAGATTTAACACAATCAAATTTAGGTGTCATACCTGACTCCTTACCTTAGTCGAGGTCCCAATCTTCAAAGTTGCGTTTAACTCTTTCCAATAAATCCCATTTGAATTCAATAGTCTTCGTCATAAAAGAGCCAGCACAAGAAGTATCAAGCATGGTGTGATTGTTATCAGAAAGCCGAGCATATAAATTTTGAATAATCATTTCTCTTGAGAGCTCATGATTGGGGCATGAATATAACATTAATTTAAGCCTCCCCCAAGCTTGAGCGATCCTTTCTCCTTCGCGAGGCCAAAAATTATATATATAATTGCGATCACGATGAACAAGATGCATAGGATAAAACTTCTGATGAAATTCCAATTTCAATCGTTTGTAGTTCCATGACCCCGTATCATCACATAGCCTATACCATGTCAATGCATCTTCCTTCGATAAAGGGAAGACCTTCTTCTTAATAACATCTCAAGGTACACCTGCAAGCTTAAATAATCCACAAACTTCATCCACATATATTAGGTGCTCATCAGGGTGCGTTGTTCCGTCTCCTGCAAAAGGATTAGCTAGCAGTTTTTCTATCATACCCGAAGGAATTTCAAAGTAGACATTTTCATTTTCAGTAGGTTTAGTAGGTTGAGGAGCAACTCTTTGCTCTGCTAGTCGAGGTGAAGATACCCCGAACAAGCCCCTTAAAGGATTACTTGCTACCTCTTGAGCACTGCGTTGGTTTTCCCTGAAGAGGAAGGGATGATGCAGCAAAGTAGCGTAAGTCGAGGTGAAGTACTTGCTACCTCTTGAGCTCTGCTAGTCGAGGTGAAGATACCCCGAACAAGCCCCTTAAAGGATTACTTGCTACCTCTTGAGCACTGCGTTGGTTTTCCCTGAAGAGGAAGGGATGATGCAGCAAAGTAGCGTAAGTCGAGGTGAAGTACTTGCTACCTCTTGAGCTCTGCTAGTCGAGGTGAAGATACCCCGAACAAGCCCCTTAAAGGATTACTTGCTACCTCTTGAGCACTGCGTTGGTTTTCCCTGAAGAGGAAGGGATGATGCAGCAAAGTAGCGTAAGTATTTCCCTCAGTTTTTGAGAACCAAGGTATCAATCCAGTAGGAGGCTACGCACGAGTCCCTCGCACCTGCACAAAACAAATAAATCCTCGCAGCCAACGCGATAAGGGGTTGTCAATCCCTACACGGCAACTTACGAGAGTGAGATCTGATAGATATGATAAGATAATATTTTTGGTATTTTTATGATAAAGATGCAAAGTAAAATAAAAGCAAAGTAAAAAAGCAAAGGAAATAACTAAGTATTGGTAGATTAATATGGTGAAGATAGACCCGAGGGCCATAGGTTTCACTAGTGGCTTCTCTCAAGAGCATAAGTATTCTACGGTGGGTGAACGAATTACTATTGAGCAATTGACAGAATTGAGCATAGTTATGAGAATATCTAGGTATGATCATGTATATAGGCATCACGTCCGAGACAAGTAGACCGACTCCTTCCTGCATCTACTACTATTACTCCACTCATCGACCGCTATCCAGCATGCATCTAGAGTATTAAGTTCATGGAAACAGAGTAACGCCTTAAGCAAGATGACATGATGTAGAGGGATAAACTCATGCAATATGATGAAAACCCCATCTTGTTATCCTCGATGGCAACAATACAATACGTGCCTTGCTGCCCCTACTATCACTAGGAAAGGACACCGCAAGATTGAACCCAAAGCTAAGCACTTCTCCCATTGCAAGAAAGATCAATCTAGTAGGCCAAACCAAACTGATAATTCGAAGAGACTTGCAAAGATAACCAATCATACATAAAAGAATTCAGAGAAGATTCAAATATTGTTCATAGATAGACTTGATCATAAACCCACAATTCATCGGTCTCAACAAACACATCGCAAAAGAAGATTACATCGAATAGATCTCCACAAGAGAGGGGGAGAACATTGTATTGAGATCCAAAAAGAGAGAAGGAGCCATCTAGCTAATAACTATGGACCCGTAGGTCTGAGGTGAACTACTCACACTTCATCGAAGGGGCTATGGTGTTGATGTAGAAGCCCTCCGTGATCGATGCCCCCTCCGACGGAGCTCCGGAACAGGCCCCAAGATGGGATATCGTGGATAAAGAAAGTTGCGGCGGTGGAATTAGGGTTTTGGCTCCGTATCTGATCGTTTGGGGGTACGTAGGTATATATAGGAGGAAGGAGTACATAAGTGGAGCAACAGGGGGCCCATGAGGGTGGAGGGCGCGCCTGGGGGGTAGGCGCGCCCCCTACCTCGTGGCCTCCTCTTTTGTGTCTTGGCGTAGGGTCCAAGTCTCCTGGGTCTTGTTTGTTGAGAAAATCATGTTCCCGAAGGTTTCATTCCGTTTGGACTCCGTTTGATATTCCTTTTCTTCCAAAACCCTGAAATAGGCAAAAAATAGCAATTCTGGGCTGGGCCTCTGGTTAATAGGTTAGTCCCAAAAATAATATAAAAGTGGATAATAAAGCCCAATAATGTCCAAAACAGTAGATAATATAGCATGGAGCAATCAAAAATTATAGATACGTTGGAGACGTATCAAGCATCCCCAAGCTTAATTCCTGCTCGTCCTCGAGTAGGTAAATGATAAAAACAGAAATTTTCATGCGGAGTGCTACTTGGCATAATTTTAATGTAATTCTTCTTAATTGTGGTATGAATATTCAAATCCGAAAGATTCAAGACAAAATTTCATATTGACATAAAGATAATAATACTTCAAGCATACTAACTAAGCAATTATGTCTTCTCAAAATAACATGGCCAAACAAAGTTCGTCCTTACAAAATCATATATTTTAGTAATGCTCCATTTTCGTCACATAAGAATGCTCTCATCATGCACAACCCCGATCACAAGCCAAGCAATTGTTTCATACTTTAGTAATCTCAAACCTATAAACTTTCACGCAATATATGAGCGCGAGCCATGGACATAGCACTATGGGTGGAATAGAATATAATGAGGGGATTATGTGGAGAAGACAAAAAAGGAGAAAGTCTCACATCAACGAGGCTAATCAATGGGCTATGGAGATGCCCATCGATTGATGTTAATGCAAGGAGTAGGGATTGCCATGCAACGGATGCACTAGAGCTATAAATGTATGAAAGCTCAACACAAGAAACTAAGTGGGTGTGCATCCAACTTGCTTGCTCACGAAGACCTAGGGCACTTGAGGAGGCCCATTGTTGGAATATACAAGCCAAGTTCTATAATGAAAAATTCCCACTAGTATATGAAAGTGACAAAACAAGAGACTCTCTATCATGAAGATTATGGTGCTACTTTGAAGCACAAGTGTGGCAAAGGATAGTAACATTGTCCCTTCTCTCTTTTTCTCTCATTTTTTTGGCCTTTCTCTTTTTTTATATGGCCTTTCTGTTTTTTATATAATTCCTCACTTGGGACAATGCTCTAGAAAATGATTATCATCACACTTCTATTTATTTACAACTCAGTGATTACAACTCGATGCTAGAACAAAAGATGACTCTATATGAATGCCTCTGGCGGTGTACCGGGATATGCAATGGACCAAGAGTGACATGTATGAAAGAATTATGAAAGGTGGCTTTGCCACAAATACTATGTCAACTACATGATCATGCTAAGCAATATGGCAATGATGAATGTGTCATGATAAACGGAATGGTGGAAAGTTGCATGGCAATATATCTCGGAATGGCTATGGAAATGCCATAATAGGTAGGTATGGTGGCTGTTTTGCGGCAGATAAAAGGAGGTTTATGTGTGAAAGAGTGTATCATATCACGGGGTTTGGATGCACCGGCGAAGTTTGCGCCAACTCTCAATGTGAGAAAGGGCAATGCACGATACCGAAGAGGCTAGCAAGGATGGAAGGGTGAGAGTGCGTATAATCCATGGACTCAACATTAGTCATAAATAACTCACATACTTATTGCAAAAAACTACAAGTCATCAAAAACCTCGGCACTATGCGCATGCTCCTAGGGGGATAGATTTGTAGGAAAAGACCATCGATCGTCCCCAACTGCCACTCATAAGGAGGACAATTAAATAACACCTCATGTTTCAAATTTGTTACATAATGTTTACCATACGTGCATGCTACAGGACTTGCAAACTTCAACACAAGCATTTCTCAATTTCACAACTACTCAACTAGCAGGACTTTGATATTATTACCTCCATATCTCAAAACAAGCATCAAGCATCAAACTTCTCTTAGTATTCAAAACACTCATAAGAAAATTTTACTAATCTTGAATACCTAGCATATTAGAATTTTAAGCAAATTACCATGCTATTTAAGACTCTCAAAATAATCTAAGTGAAGCATGAGAGATCAATAGTTTCTATAAAACAAATCCACCACCATGCTCTAAAAGATATAAGTGAAGTACTAGAGCAAAACTATATAACTCAAAAGATATAAGCGAAGCACATAGAGTATTCTAGCAAATTCCAAATCATGTATGGCTCTCTCAAAAGGTGTGTACAGCAAGGATGATTGTGGTAAACTAAAAAGCAAAGACTTAAATCATACAAGACGCTCCAAGCAAAACACATATCATGTGGTGAATAAAAATATAGCTCCAAGTAAAGTTACCGATAGAAGTAGACGAAAGAGGGGATGCCTTCCGGGGCATCCCCAAGCTTTGGATTTTAGGTGTCCTTAGATTATCTTGGGGGTGCCATGGTCATCCCCAAGCTTAGGCTCTTGCCACTCCTTTTTCCATAATCCATCAAATCTTTACCCAAAACTTGAAAACTTCACAACACAAAACTCAAAGTAGAAAATCTCGTGAGCTCCGTTAGCGAAAGAAAACAAAATACCACTTCAAAGTACTGTAATGAACTCATTCTTTATTTATATTGGTGTTAAACCTACTTTATTCCAACTTATCTATGGTTTATAAACTATTTTACTAGCCATATATTCCTCAAAATAAGCAAACAACACACGAAAAACAGAATCTACCAAAAACAGAACAGTCTGTAGTGATCTGTAGCTAGCACAAGATATGGAACCCCAAAAATTCTAAAATAAATTGCTGGACGTGAGTAATTTATATATTAATCATCTGAAAAAAGAATTAACTAAATATAAATTTCCAAATAAAAATGGCAGCAGTTCTCGTGAGCGCTAAAGTTTCTGTTTTTTACAGCAAGTGTAACAAGACTTTCCCCAAGTCTTCCCAACGGTTCTACTTGGCACAAACACTAATTAAACAGAAAAAAACTCAACCAAAAAAGAGGCTCGATAAATTATTTATTACTAAACAGGATCAAAAAGCAAGGAATAAAAATAAAATCGGGTTGCCTCCCAACAAGCGCTATCGTTTAACGCCCCTAGCTAGGCATAAAAGCAAGGATAGATCTAGGTATTGCCATCTTTGGTAGGCAATCCATAAGTGGCTCTCATAATAGATTCATAAGGTAATTTTATTTTATTCCTAGGAAAGTGTTCCATGCCTTTCCTTAATGGAAATTGGAATCTAATATTTCCTTCCTTCATATCAATAATTGCACCAATCGTTCTAAGGAAAGGTCTACCAAGAATAATAGGACATGAAGGATTGCAATCTATGTCAAGAACAATAAAATATATGGGTATATAATTCCTATTTGCAAAAATAAGAACATCATTAATTCTTCCCATATGTTTCTTAATAGTGGAATCCGCAATGTGCAAGTTTAGAGAGCAATCATCAAAATCACAGAAACCTAACAAATCACACAAAGTCTTTAGAATCGTGGAAACACTAGCACCCAAATAACATAAAGCATAGCATTCATGATCTTTAATTTTAATCTTAATAGTTGGTTCCCACTCATCATAAAGTTTTCTAGGGATAGAAACTTCCAATTCAAGTTTTTCTTCATAACATTGCATCAAGGCATCAAGGATATGTTTAGTAAACGCTTTATTTTGACTATAAGCGTGGGGAGAATTTAGCCCGGATTGCAACAAGGAAATACAATCAATCAAAGAGCAATTTTCATAATTAAATTCCTTGAAATCCAAAATAGTGGGTTTAGCAACATCTAGTGTCGGTGGGAACGACACCTATGGGATCACAAGAATCCCTACTACGGTTAGCGGGGCGCGGGGTCGTGAGAAGAGCGGATCAAACAGATAGTACACAGTTTGTTTATCCAGGTTCGGGCCGTGAGGATGCGTAAAACCCTACTCCTGCTTTGGTGGGTGTATATTCCTGTTCTTGAGCTAGCTCTGGGGCATTAGGAGCTCCAAAAAAGCCGAATCCTCCTCCTGGTCGCCTCGGGCCTCCTTTTATAGAAAATGGGGTTGCCACAGTGGCATGCAGGAGGTGGAAAGGGTACAGTGACGCGAGGTTATCCCTCGCATTACATGACAAGGCGCATTTAATGTGTCTTGCTTAGGTGTCCTTGCTTTATCGGGGACGGGGGAGAAACCTGTCTCGTCCGTCGCCGCTCCTTCTTGTTTCGACACGCGCCCTGCCAGCGATGCTTGTGATGCCATGTAGGTAGGCAGGAAGCTGAGGTGGCGCAGTGGAGGGTCTTCACGAAGATCTGCATGCCGGCACGTAGGTGCCTGCCCAGCTGGTTGGGTCGGCAGCCGCATGCGTACGGTGGTGGAGGTTTAGTCGGCGTGGGCCTGATGGTGGCCCTGCGGATGTTCTTGGCAAGGGCCTTGCCGGGGCCCCGGCGAGGGTCTTGCCAGGACGCCTGCTGTCATCCCCGGCAAGGCGCTTGCCGGGGAACTTGTGGTCTTCCTCGGCTAGGATCCCGCCAAGGGTCGTCATCTTCTATTGTACGTATCTGATCTTGAATGTCTTCACAAAGATCTGCATGCCACCACGGGGATGTCACCCAAATCCTTGGCCCATGGGGGTAGTGGACTCAAGGGTGATTTGCTACATAGGTGTGGGGCGAGTTGTCGCGGCAAGGGTCTTGCCGGGGTTGCTAAAACTGTCTCCCGGCAAGGATCTTGCCGGGGGAGTCCGCTTCGTCTCCTTTGTTCTTCGTGGTTTTGGCCTTGGCATTGTCCTAGTTCCCTTGAGCTTCGGTCTTACCCTGGCTCACCTCCCTTGCCTTGCTTGGTGTGGTGGTGCCCGCGGCTCTGACTACCCGTGCACAGTTATAGGGGTACAAAAAGTGCACCCCTCTTTTTGTACACCGATAGGAGCCCCCGGGCCTGGGCCACACATAATCACAACGCGTTGTTGGGTCAGGCCTAGAAACAGTGTGCGGGCAGGCGGGGCGGTTTTTACCGCGGTAAGATTCTTCGCGCGCTGCGCTTCCCACGACTCGCGCGCGTGGCACGGCATGGGGAGGTGGGCGTGACGTGGGAAGCATGCGTGGGGTTGGTCTCTGCACGCATGTGTCACATCATAGTGAAGGGGCGGTTCGCGCCTTCCCCATAAACGGAGGGAGGCGTGGAGGCGCGGCCCATTTACTGAATGGGGCTGAGGCGCGGTCTTCAAGGCGTCCACTCCCCACGATCACGGGGTGTGGAGAGGTCGCCTCACCCGTCCCCTCGGTTCTGCACGTCTGCCACGTGTCTCCCATGCGCTTGGGGTGGCAAACGGTGGAGGCGGGAAACCGGGCCGTCGCTGGTTGGGGCGGCAGGTCGGTCCTGGCTCCCTGCGCCTTCCGTATCTCGATTGGCCGAGCGGGGCGGCCGAGCCCCAACCCCGCTCCTTTATAAAGAGCGGGAGGGGGATGGCGTCCCGCATTCTTTCATCTTCTTCTTCCTTCAGCTTCTGCTCCTCCCTTCCATCCGTCATGGAGAGAGGGAATCCCGGTCCTTCAATGGTGGCGGCGAGGGTCCCGCTCGACAACGCGTCCCTCCTTCTCCTGCGCCTGCGGTGGCAGAGCCAGCCGCGAGGGGAAGGGGGAGGGGGCGAGGCCATGGGCGAGGCCGGGGCGCTCAGGGAAGAGGAGGACGGGGTGGCGCGTCGGCCTCGCCTCCGCCAGCAGCTCTCCCTCCAATGGAGGGCCATGTTGGGGATGACCCTTGTGATTTCTTTGTCAGGCTGCGCCGGCCGCCGCGACGTCGCCTTCGTCTCCCGACTCCATTTGCGCGGGAGATGGAGCTGGATCCGCCGGAGTCATTGCGGCTGCACATGAGGGGCTGCGGGATCAGTGGCACGCGGGTCCGCGTCGACTTCCCCGCTCCCCATGTGATGTATCTTCGTCGGGGATGGAAGACGTTTGCTCATATCCACAGCTTGACGGAGGGGCTCACTCTCCATTTTAAGCTGATGGAGGGTGGCCTTCTCTCCGTCAAGGTCTTCGGGCACTTTGGGACTCATACAAGGTGCTGCGTGGAGAGCTCTTCTGATAGTGAAGACTCCTCCTTGGGCGGGAGTGACGAGGAGGACAGCGGCAGCGACAACGAGGGCGGTAGGCGGCAGGATGACGGGTCCGACTAGGTGTCGGGTGCCGCTCCATGCGGCACCGGCGACCCCATCATCCGTGTCGCCGGCTCCTTGAACTTCTCGGGGTCGTCTCCTTGGGCGGCTGGCGTTGGGAGGCTGCGGAAGAGGAAGAAGGCGGGCGGCAAGGCCGTCAAGTTGGAGTACGCAGGCACCGCTGCCTTCGACGCGTGCTGATGTCCTGCCGCCTCGTCTTCGAGCTCTGCTTCCGGCGCCGCCATCACCATCCAGCCTTTGCACGGCCACCAAGATGTTCTCTCTGCGTCTTCTGCCACCCGTAGCTCGCCTAGGTGCTCCTTTTGCCCTTCTCGCCTCCTTGACCTGGCTCCTAAGGAGAGGGACAAGAAAGGGATTACGGGCACCTTATCTCTTTTTAGTTTGTAAGCCTTCGGGCCTTTGTTGAATTTAAAACTTGTAATCCCTTCATTCATGTTTTTCATTCCCTACGGACTGTACCTGAGTGGAATGTTTTTAATGAAAAAGGGATGCTTGCCGGGTCATTTATTTGCGGGTGGAACCCACGACAAGGAGTAAATCCTTGATATCTCTAACATAAACACTTTGTCGCCCGGCAACAGGCCTTGCTGTCTCCCCACTTCGCTCGACCTTTCTCACGCCTTTGGCGGAGGCAGGGATGAGGCGGGTTCAGGCTCCTTGTTTCATCCTTTCGCTGCCGCGACTACGACCAAACTTGGTCCCAGGAACGAGCCCTAGGGCCCAGAGTTAGGGGAGCACGGTAGCTTAAGGAAAAATGAGGTTTCACATACCTCAGTCCAAAATGGAATGCATGATAAGGGATGAAGAACTTATCTGAAGCTGCAGCCCCCGACAACCCTGGTTTGCCGTGGGTGAATCTTTGCTCTTGCAGCCCCCGGCAATACTGGCTTGCCGGGGCCTAGATGCTGGTCTGTTCCTTTTTTTCTCCCCAAGTGGTTCGGCAAGGATATCTGTGTGTCCTGTGAACCAAAGAAGACAAAAGAAAGACAAAGAGACGCACACTCGACCTCTAAGCTAGGGGTTAGTCGCCGCTAAGCACTATCAACCCTAACCAAGGACGAGACTCGACCTAGCATGCATGCTATAACTTAGGGCGCCAGCGCTTCGTTTATTTATGCTCAGGGTCTGCGCCTGGCTTTGTACAAAGGGTTACATGCGTCATCGGCAAGGCTCGTACAAAAGGTGGATTGCCGGGGGGGCCGGCAAGTCGCGCCTCACGGGTAAAACTTGCGAAGATGCTCAATGTTCTAGGAGTTACTCACTGGAATGGCATCTTCGGTCTCCAGGCGGACTGCGCCAGGCCTGGTGACTCGTATTACCCGATAAGGGCCTTCCCACTTTGGCGTCAACTTGTTGGAATTCTTGGCCGATTGAACGCGCCGAAGAACAAGGTCGCCTTCCTCAAAGCTTCGGGCATGAACCTTGCGGCTATGGTAGCGGCGCAAGGCTTGCTGGTAGCGGGCTGCTCTCACAGCCGCCCGAAGACGATCTTCCTCAAGGAGTGTTGCGTCATCTTGCCGCAATTGCTCTTGCTCAAGCTCGTCATAAGCGAGTACTCGAGGTGACCCGTATATGAGTTCCGTGGGGAGAACTGCTTCTGCCCCGTATACCAGGGCAAAGGGTGTCTGGCTGGTGGCTCGATTTGGTGTTGTTCTGATTGACCAAAGAACCGCCGACAATTCATCAATCCAGCGCCTTCCACTCTTGTGCAGTCTGTCAAAGGTCTTTGTCCTCAGGCCTCGCAGTACTTCAGCATTTGCCTTCTCAGCTTGACCATTGCTTCATGGGTGAGCAACGGAAGCGAAACAGACCTTGCTGCCGAGGTCTTGAATATATTGCATGAAGGTGTGGCTTGTGAACTGCATACCGTTGTCGGTGATGACCCTATTGGGTACACCAAAACGGCACACCAGTCCTTTGAAGAACTTGATGGCTGATTGTGCTGTGACCTTCCTCACTGCTTCCACTTCTGGCCACTTTGTGAACTTGTTGATTGCAACGTACAAGTACTCAAAGCCCCTGACAGCGCAGGGGAAAGGGCCTAGTATGTCGAGCCCCTAGACCGAGAAAGGCCAGGAGAGAGGAATGGTTTGAAGGGCTTGAGCTGGCTGATGAAGCTTCTTTGAATGGAACTGACACGCTTCACACCTGGTGACTAGTGTCGTCGCATCCTGGAGGGCGGTGGGCCAGAAGAAGCCTTGCCGAAACGCTTTGCCGGCAAGGGCCCTCGACCCTATGTGGGATCCACATACGCCTCCATGTATCTCCGCCAACAGCCCTAGTCCTTCCTCTCGAGGGATACACTTCAATTTCACACCGTTCGGCCTCTTTCTGTACAGGACGTCATCGACGAACTGGTACATAGTAGAGCGACGGGCTACTTTTTCCGCTTCTTCCTACTCCTCAGGAAGTTCCCTTGTTTGGAGGAATCGGACGGTATGTTGTGCCCACACTGGAGCCTGGGGCTCGACGGCGAGGACTAAAGGCATTTCCTCTGCTATAGGAGCGGTTGTCTCCACGGCAAGAGCTTGATGCTCCATCGGAGCTAGCCGTCCTGTGGCGGGCTCAGTGTCTCCGGCAACATCCTTGCTGGCGGCTTCGGGGAGCTCGGCGGGAAAGTACTTGCCGGGCCCTGATTTTCTCTTCTTGTTCTGCTCTATTGATGGATCAACGGATGGCTGAGTTAGCCGAAGCACAAAGGTACCTGGTTCCACAGGTAGCTTGAGGGCAGCGCGTTTTGACAGGTAATCGGCGATGTCATTCTCCGCTCGGGGAACGTGTTCTGCCTGTATACCGTCAAAACGCTATTTCAGCTTTCTCACTTCATCGACGTAGGCCTTCATCAACGGGCTCTGGTAATCCTTGTTGACTTGCTTGATGACAAGTTGCGAGTCGCCCCTGACGACGAGTTTCTTGATTCTGAGGTCCGCCGCGATCCTAAGACCAGCAAGCAGCCCTTCGTACTCAGCCGTATTGTTTGTTGACACCTCCTTGGGGAAGTGCATCTGGATCACGTACTTGAGGTGCTCTCCGGTGGGCGCGACAAGCAGTACGCCAGCCCCGGCGCCCTATAAGGAGAAAGCTCCATCAAAGTACATGATCTAGTCACAACTTGCCTCCTTGCCAGGGAGAGCAGTCTCTTGGGCTTCTTCGTCAGGCGTCGCGGTCCATTCTGCAACAAACTCCGCCAGGACTCGGCTTTGAATCGTCGAGGTACTCTCAAACTTGAGGCCAAAGCTGGACAGTTCTAGTGCCCACTCTACAATTCTTCCTATTGCGTCTGGATTGTGCAATATCCGTTGCAGAGGGAGGCGAGTGACGACAGTGATTTCGTGCGCTTGGAAGTAGTGACACAGCTTCCTCGAGGCCATAAGAAGGCCGAAGAGCAGTTTCTGCACACCGGAGTACCTTGATCTAGCCCCCTGTAGGAGGGAACTAACAAAGTAGACCGGGTGCTGCATCATTTTCTTCTTCGACGGCACTCCAACTGGCTGTGTCGTCTTTGCATTGGTGGCATTGGGCTCTGTCGCTGCTATTACCTCGTCACCAATTTCTCTCTGCGCCACTAGTGCGGCGCTGACCACCTGGTTCGTTGCCGTCAAGTATAGCAGCAACGGTTCTCGTGGCCTAGGCGCAACTAGTATTGGCGCGGAGGAGAGGTACCTCTTCAAATCTTGCAATGCTACTTTGGCTTCTGGTGTCCACTCCATCGGGCCTGCCTTTTTCAAAATCTTGAAAAAGGGAAGGGCGCGCTCGGCGGACTTGGAAATGAACCTGCTCATGGCGGCAACGCAACCAGCAAGCCGACGCACATCCTTGACTCGCTTGGGTGCTTCCATCTTCTCTATAGCTTTGATCTTGTCCGGATTGGCCTCTATCCCGCGCTGCGACACAAAGAACCCGAGAAGCTTGCCAGACGGGACGCTGAAGACGCACTTCTCAGGGTTCATCTTGAGATTGATCTTGCGTAGGTTTGCAAATGTTTCTTGTAAATCCAGTATGAGCGTTGCCCTGTTCTTGGTTTTGACCACTATATCATCCATATAAGCTTCCATATTTCTATGGAGCTGGGGTTCAAAACCAATCTGGACCGCCCTTGCAAACGTTGAACCAGCACTCTTCAACCCGAAAGGCATCTGTATGAAACAATACGTACCACATGGGGTGATGAATGCCGTTTTCTCTTTGTCTTCTCTTGTCATGAAGATCTGGTGGTAGCCGGAGTAGGCATCGAGGAATGACAGCAGATCACACCTAGCCGTGGAGTCAACAATCTGGTCGATGCGCGGCAATGGGAAGGGGTCTTTAGGACAAGCCTTATTGATATCTGTGTAATCGATACACAGCCTCCACTTCCCATTTGCCTTGCGCACTACCACTGGATTGGCCAACCACGCTGGATGGAGCACTCCTCTTACCAAACCCGCTGCTTCCAGTTTCCGGATCTCCTCTGTGATGAACTCTTGTCGTTCCAAGGCTTGCTTTCTGACCTTCTGCTTGATGGGCCGCGCATGAGGACAGACAGCAAGGTGGTGCTCAATCACCTCCCTAGGAACGCCGGGGATGTCAGATGCTTGCCATGCAAACACATCGACATCCGCCCGCAGGAAGGTGACGAGCGCGTCTTCCTATTTGTCATCAAGGGAGGAGCTTATGGTGAAAGCCCCTCCCATGCTGTCCTCCTTGACAAAAACCTTCTTGGTTCCCGGCAGTGTGGCCCTGGATTTCTTGTTTCTGCCAGTGGAGCTCTCTGGCACGTCCTCGACGGGAGCACTACACTCCAAAGAGGTGCGCTTGCCGGAGTGGGTGCCTGAGGTCTCACCGGTCTTCTTCTTTTTCTTTCCTAGGGCTCCAGCAGCAGGAGCAAGCGCCTTAGCAGTGGCGGCTGCTGCAACTGCTTGTTGGTAGAGTTGGTCAGCGCAAATTAGCGCATCCTTCTTGTCTGATGGGACGGTGATGATCGTCACAGGCCCCGGCATCTTCAGGGTGTTGTAGGCGTAATGTGACGCCGCCATGAACTTGGCCAGCGCTGCGTGGCCAAGGATCCTGTTGTAAGGCAAGGGGATCTTGGCAACGTCGAACACAATCCTTTCTGTCCTATAGTTCAGATCACTCCCAAAAGTCACGGGCAACATGACCTTTCCCTTTGGTTGACTTCTTCCTGGGTTGACCCCCTGAAACGTGCCCGTCTCTTCGAGGTCTTCATCAGGAATCTGCAGTTTCTCGATCACGGCAGGCGAGATTAAATTCAGACCGGCCCCGCCATCGACTAGCATCTTTGTCACCTTGAGGTTGCGTATTGTTGGTGAAACCAACAATGGAAAGCACCCGACTGCAGTAGTGCGATCAGGGTGATCCTTAGTGTCAAAAATGATAGGTGTGCCGGACCACTTCAGCAGCCTTTGGGCATCAAACGACGGCTCTGCCGCTGTAATCTCACGCGCCCACTGTTTAAGCTGGCGGTGAGAGGTATGCAGCGAGGCGCCGCCATCGACGCACATGGCCTCTGTAGCTTTCTGAAATTCTTGGTCACCAGACTCATCGTCCTCTTCGTGATCATCGTCTTCTGGCTTTTTGTCACGGCCCCGGGTGGGCCTCTCCTGCTGTTTATCTTTGTCGCGACGGCCCGCCTGGCCGTCACGCTTCTTGCCAGACCCTTCAGCACCGTCCTGGCCTTTATCCTTGTCCCGCCTCTCATATTCAGCCCTCTGCTTCTCAGCTAGCAGCTCAACCTATCGGCAGTTCTGGAGATCATGGCCTTTGGTGCGATGGATCTTGCAGTATTGCTTGTCGGAGTTTCCTGGCTTCTCAGCAGCCGCCAAGGCCCGGCAGGCGACACATCTGGCAATTTCCTTGCCGGGGTCATCTGCCTTGGTTTTCTTGGCGGAGCCAGCGTCGTCAGATCCCTCGACGGCAAGCACGGCTTTACCTTTGCGCTTCCTGTTGCGGCGCCGGCCTTTCTTTGCCGGGGCGGCAGTATCCTCATCTGAGGAGTCGGTTTCCACGCCGGCATCTTCGCTGAGGTACTTCCTTCGCTCTTCAGCCCGGGCACATCTGTCCACAAGAACATAGAGTTCTGCCATGTCTTTCACCTTGTTCATTGCCAGCTCTTCGCGCATCTTGCGGTTACGCACGTTCTGATGGAACACACTGATGATGGCGGCAGGGTGAACATCATGTTGGGTAACGTAGCAGAAATTCAAAATTTTCCTACGTGTCACCAAGATCTATCTATGGAGAGACCAGCAACGAGGGGAAGGAGAGTGCATCTACATACCCTTGTAGATCGCTAAGCGGAAGCGTTCAAGTGAACGGGGTTGATGGAGTCGTACTCGTCGTGATTCTAATCACTGATGACCAAGTGCCGAACGCACGGCACCTCCGCGTTCAACACACGTGCAGCCCGGTGACGTCTCCCACGCCTTGATCCAGCAAGGAGAGAGGGAGAGGTTGAGGAAGACTCCATCCAGCAGCAGCACAACGGCGTGGTGGTGATGGAGGAGCGTGGCAATCCTGCAGGGCTTCGCCAAGCACCACAGAAGAGGAGGGAGAGAGATGCAGGGCTGCACCAACGAGAGATCGAATCGCGTGTTGTGGGCTGCCCAATGCCTCAATATATATAGGGAAGGGGAGGGGCTGCGCCCCCTCTAGGGTTCCCACCCCTAGGGGGGGCGGCAGCCCTAGATGGGGAAAGGGGCGGCCAGAGGGATGGGGAGGAGGCGCACCAATATGGGCCTAGGGCCCATATCCCATTAGGGTTTGCCCCTTTCCCACCTCTTAGGCGCCATGGGCTCTTGTGGGACTGGTGCCCTTGGCCCATGTAGGCATAGGAACACTCCCTACAGCCCATGTGCAATGCCTCCGGGGTTGGTGGCCCCACTTGGTGGACCCCCGGGACCCTCCCGATGGTCCGTACTACCCGATAAACCCCGAAACTCTTCCGGTGACCAAAACAGGCTTCCCATATATAAATCTTTACCTCGGACCATTCCGGAACTCCTCGTGACGTCCGGGGATCTCATCCGGGACTCCAAACAACATTCGGAACCACATAAACTTCCTTTATAACCCTAGCGTTCATCGAACCTTAAGTGTGTAGACCCTACGGGTTCGGGAGACATTGCAGACATTGACCGAGAACGTTCTCCGGTCAATAACCACAGCGGGATCTGATACCCATGTTCTCCACATGTTCCACGATGATCTCATCGGATGAACCACGATGTCAAGGACTTAATCAATCCCGTATTCAATTCCCTTTGTCTATTGGTACAATACTTGCCCGAGATTCGATCGTCGGTATCCTGATACCTTGTTCAATCTCGTTACCGGCAAGTCTCTTTACTCGTTCCGTAACACATCATCCCGTGATCAACTCCTTGATCACATTGTGCACATTATGATGATGTCCTACCGAGTGGGCCCAGAGATACCTCTCCGCTTACACGGAGTGACAAATCCCAGTCTCGATTCGTGCCAACCCAACAGACACTTTCGGAGATACCCGTAGTGCACCTTTATAGTCACCCAGTTACGTTGTGATGTTTGGTACACCCAAAGCACTCCTACGGTATCCAGGAGTTGCACAATCTCATGGTCTAAGGAAATGATACTTGACATTAGAAAAGCTTTAGCATACGAACTACATGATCTTGTGCTAGGCTTAGGATTGGGTCTTGTCCATCACATCATTCTCCTAATGATGTGATCCCGCTATCAACGACATCCAATGTCCATGGTCAGGAAACCGTAACCATCTATTGATCAACGAGCTAGTCAACTAGAGGCTTACTAGGGACATGGTGTTGTCTATGTATCCACACATGTATCTGAGTTTCCTATCAATACAATTCTAGCATGGATAATAAACGATTATCATGAACAAGGAAATATAATAATAACCAATTTATTATTGCCTCTAGGGCATATTTCCAACGGAGTTGCACAATCTCATGGTCTAAGGAAATGATACTTGACATTAGAAAAGCTTTAGCATACGAACTACATGATCTTGTGCTAGGCTTAGGATTGGGTCTTGTCCATCACATCATTCTCCTAATGATGTGATCCCGCTACCAACGACATCCAATGTCCATGGTCAGGAAACCGTAACCATCTATTGATCAACGAGCTAGTCAACTAGAGGCTTACTAGGGACATGGTGTTGTCTATGTATCCACACATGTATCTGAGTTTCCTATCAATACAATTCTAGCATGGATAATAAACGATTATCATGAACAAGGAAATATAATAATAACCAATTTATTATTGCCTCTAGGGCATATTTCCAACAGTCTCCCACTTGCACTAGAGTCAATAATCTAGTTCACATCGCCATGTGATTAACGCTCACAGGTCACATCGCCATGTAACCAACATCCAAAGAGTTTACTAGAGTCAATAATCTAGTTCACATCACTATGTGATTAGCACTCATTGAGTTCTGGGTTTGATCATGTTGCTTGTGAGAGAGGTTTTAGTCAACGGGTCTGAACCTTTCAGATCCGTGTGTGCTTTACAAATCTCTATGTCATCTCCTAGATGCAGCTACCACGTTCTATTTGGAGCTTATTCCAAATAACTGTTCTACTATACGAATCCAGTTTACTACTCAGAATAATCTGGATTAGTGTCAAAGTTTGCATCGGCGTAACCCTTTACAACGAACTCTTTTACCACCTCCATAATCGAGAAGATTCCTTAGTCCACTAGTTACTAAGGATAACTTTGACCGCTGTCCTGTGATCCATTCTTAGATCACTCTTGTACCCCTTGACTGACTCATGGCAAGGCACATTTCAGGTGCGGTACACAGCATAGCATACTGTAGAGCCTATGTCTTAAGCATAGGGGACGACCTTCGTCCTTTCTCTTTATTCTGCCGTGGTCGAGCTTTAAGTCTTTAACTTCATACCTTACAACTCAGGCAAGAACTCCTTCTTTGACTGATCCATCTTGAACAACTTCAAGATCATGTCAAGGTATGTGCTCATTTGAAAGTACCATTAAGTGTTTTGATCTATCCTTATAGATCTTTATGCTCAATGCTCAAGTAGCTTAATCCAGGTTTTCCATTGAAAACACTTTCCAAATAACCCTACATGCTTTCCAGAAATTCTACGTCATTTCCGATCAACAATATGTTAAAACATATACTCATCAGAAATTCTATAGTGCTCCCACTCACTTCTTTGGAAATACAAGTTTCTCATAAAGTTTGTATACACCAAAATCTTTGATCATCTCATTAAAGCATACATTCCAACTCCGAGATGCTTACTCCAGTCCTCAGAAGGATTGCTGGGGCTTTGCATACTTATTAGCATCTTTGACAAAACCATCCGGTTTGTATCACATACAACCTTTCCTCAAAAAAAACGTCGAGGAAACAATGTTTTGACATCCTATCTGCAAGATTTCATAAATAATGCAGTAATCGCTAATATAATTCCGACAGACTCTTAGCATCGCTACGAGTGAGAAAGTCTCATCGCAGTCAACTCCTTGAACTTGTCGGAAAACATCTTAACGACAAGTCGAGCTTTCTTAATGGTGACATTTACCATCATTGTCCGTTTTCCTATTAAAATCCATATGCACTCAACAGCCTTACGACCATCAAGTAGTTCTTCCAAAGTCTATACTTTGTTTTATACATGGATCCTCTCTCGGATTTTATGGCCTCGAGCCATTTATCGGAATCCGGGCCCACCATCGCTTCTCCATAGCTCGTAGGTTCATTGTTGTCTAGCAACATGACTTCCAAGACAGGATTACGTACTACTCTGAAGTAGTACGCATCCTTGTCATCCTACGAGGTTTGGGAGTGACTTGATCCAAAGTTTCATGATCACTATCATAAGCTTCCACTTCAATTGATGTAGGTGCCACAGGAACAACTTCCTGTGCCCTGCTACACACTAGTTGAAGAGACGGTTCAATAACCTCATCAAGTCTCCACTATCCTACCACTCAATTCTTTCGAGAGAAACTTTTCCTCGAGAAAGGACCCGATTCTAGAAACAATCCCTTATTGCTTCCGGATCTGAGACAGGAGGTATACCCAACTGTTTTGGGTGTCCTATGAAGATGCATTTATCCGCTTTGGGTTCGAACTTATCAGCCTGAAACTTTTTCATATAAGCGTCGCAGCCCCAAACTTTTAAGAAATGACAGTTTAGGTTTCTCTAAACCATAGTTCATACGGTGTCATCTCATCGGAATTACGTGGTGCCCTATTTAAAGTGAATGTGGTTGTCTCTAATGCTTAACCCATAAACTATTGTGGTAATTCGATAAGAGACATCATGGTATGCATCATATCCAATAGGGTGCAGTTATGATGTTCGGACACACCATCACACTATGGTGTTCCAGGCTGTATTAGTTGTGAAACAATTTCCACAATTTTGTGCCAAACTCGTAATTCAGATATTCATCTCTATGATCATATCATAGATCTTTTATCCTCTTGTCATGATGATCTTTTAACTTCACACTGAAATTACTTGAACCTTTCGATAATTCAGACTCGTGATTCATCAAGTAAATATACTCAACATCTACTCAAATCATCTGTGAAGTAAGATCATAACGATATCCACTACACGCCTCAGCATTCATTGGACTGCACACATCAAAATATATTACTTCCAACAAGTTGCTTTCCAGTTCCATTTTACTGAAACCGGGGCTTTCAGTCATCTTGCCCATGTGGTATGATTTGCATGTCTCAAGTGATTCAAAATCAAGTGATTCCAAACGGTCCATTTGCATGGAGTTTCTTCATGCATATACACCAATAGACATGGTTCGCATGTCTCAAACTTTTCAAAATGAGTGAGCCCAAAGATCCATCAACATGGAGCTTCTTCATGCGTTTTATACCGATATGACTTAAGTGGAAGTGCCACAAGTAGGTGGTACTATCATTACTATCTTTTGGCATGAACATGTGTATCACTACGATCGAGATTCAATAAACTATTCATTTTAGGTGTAAGACCATTGAAGGTATTATTCAAATAAATAGAGTAACCATTATTCTCCTTAAATGAATAACCGTATTGCGACAGACATAATCCAATCATGTCTATGCTCAACACAAACACCAATCTCGATGGTAGAGGGAGCGTGCGATGCTTGATCATATCAACATTGGAAACACTTCCAACACATATCGTCAGCTCACCTTTAGCTAGTCTCTGTTTATTCCGTAGCCTTTTGTTTCGAGTTACTAACACTTAGCAACCGAACCGGTATCTAATACCCTGGTGCTACTAGGAGTACTAGTAAAGTACACATTAACACAATGTATATCCAATATACTTCTACCGACTTTGCCAGCCTTCTCATCTACCAAGTATCTAGGGTAATTCTGCTCCAGTGGCTGTTCCCCTTATTACAGAAGCACTTAGTCTCGGGTTTGGGTTCAACCTTGGGTTTCTTCACTAGAGCAGCAGCTGAATTGCCATTTCATGAAGTATCCCTTCTTTCCCTTGCCCTTCTTGAAACTAGTGGTTTCACCAACCATCAACAATTGATGCTCCTTCTTGATTTCTACTTTCGCGGTGTCAAACATCGCGAATATCTCAAGGATCATCATATATGTCCCTGATATATTATAGTTCATCACGAAGCTCTAGCAGCTTGGTGGTAATGACTTTGGAGAAACATCACTATCTTATCTGGAAGATCAACTCCCACTTGATTAAAATGATTGTTGTACTCAGACAATCTGAGCACAAGCTCAACAATTGAGCTTTTCTCCCTTAGTCTGCAGGTTAAGAAAATCGTCGGAGGTCTTTATACCTCTTGACGTGGGTACGAGCCTGAAATCCCAATTTCAGCCCTTAAAACATCTCATATGTTTCGCGACGTTTCAAAACATCTTTGGTGCCTCAATTCTAAACCATTTAGCATTACGCACTGAACTATCATGTAGTCATCAAAACGTGTATGTCAGATGTTCGCAACATCCACAGACAACGTTCGAGGTTTAGCACACTGAGCGGTGCATTAAGGACATAAGCCTTCTAAGAAGCAATGAGGACAATCCTCAGTTTACGGACCTAGTCCGCATAATTGCTACTATCAACTTTCAACTAATTTTTCTCTAGGAACATATCTAAATAGTAGAACTGAAACGCGAGCTACGACATAATTTGCAAAAACCTTTTGACTATGTTCAGGATAATTAAGTTCATCTTATGAACTCCCACTCAGATAGACATCCCTCTAGTCATCTAAGTGATTACATGATCCGAGTTAGCTAGGCCGTGTCCGATCATCACGTGAGACGGACTAGTCAACATCGGTGAACATCTTCATGTTGATCGTATCTACCATACGACTCATGCTCGACCTTTCGGTCTTCTGTGTTCTGAGGCCATGTCTGTACATGCTAGGCTCGTCAAGTCAACCTAAGTGTTTGCATGTGTTCCGAGGCCATGTATGTACATGCTAGGCTCGTCAACACCCGTTGTATGTGAACGTAAGGATCCATCACACCCGATCATCACGGCGTGCTTAGAAACGACGAACTGTAGCAACGGTGCACAGTTAGGGGAGAACACTTCTTGAAATTTTTATGAGGGATCATCTTATTTACTACCGTCGTTCTAAGCAAATAAGATGTATAAACATGATAAACATCACATGCAATCAAATAGTGACATGATATGGCCAATATCATATTGCTCCTTTTGATCTCCATCTTCGGGGCTCCATGATCATCATCGTCACCGGCATGACACCATGATCTCCATCATCATGATCTCCATCATTGTGTCTCCATGAAGTTGTCACGTCATCTATTACTTCTACTACTACAGCTAACGGTTAGCAACAAAGTAAAGTAATTACATGACGTTTATGTTGACACGCAGGTCATAAATAAATTAAGACAACTCCTATGGCTCTTGCCGGTTGTCATACTCATCGACATGCAAGTCGTGATTCCTATTACAAGAACATGATCAATCTCATACATCACATATATCATTCATCACATCCTTTGGCCATATCACATCACATAGCATACCCTGCAAAAACAAGTTAGACGTCCTCTAATTGTTGTTTGCATGTTTTACGTGGCTGCTATGGGTTTCTAGCAAGAACGTTTCTTACCTACGCAAAAACCACAACGTGATATGCCAATTGCTATTTACCCTTCATAAGGACCCTTTTCATCGAATCCGATCCAACTAAAGTGGGAGAGACAGACACCCGCCAGCCACCTTATGCAACCAGTGCATGTTTGTCGGTGGAACCGGTCTCACGTAAGAGTACGTGTAAGGTTGGTCCGGGCCGCTTCATCCCACGATGCCGCCGAATCAAGATAAGACTAGTAACGGCAAGCATATTGAACAAAATCAACGCCCACAACTACTTTGTGTTCTACTCGTGCATAGAATCTACGCAATAGACCTAGCTCATGATGCCACTGTTGGGTAACGTAGCAGAAATTCAAAATTTTCCTACGTGTCACCAAGATCTATCTATGGAGAGACCAGCAACGAGGGGAAGGAGAGTGCATCTACATACCCTTGTAGATCGCTAAGCGGAAGCGTTCAAGTGAACGGGCTTGATGGAGTCGTACTCGTCGTGATTCTAATCACCGATGACCAAGTGCCGAACGCACGGCACCTCCGCGTTCAACACACGTGCAGCCCGGTGACGTCTCCCACGCCTTGATCCAACAAGGAGAGAGGGAGAGGTTGAGGAAGACTCCATCCAGCAGCAGCACAATGGCGTGGTGGTGATGGAGGAGCGTGGCAATCCTGCAGGGCTTCGCCAAGCACCACAGAAGAGGAGGGAGAGAGAGATGCAGGGCTGCACCAACGAGAGATCGAATCGCGTGTTGTGGGCTGCCCAATGCCTCAATATATATAGGGAAGGGGAGGGGCTGCGCCCCCTCTAGGGTTCCCACCCCTAGGGGGGCGGCAGCCCTAGATGGGGAACAAGGGTGGCGTCCAAGAGGGGATGGGAGAAGGAGGCGCACCAATATGGGCCCTAAGGCCCATATCCCATTAGGGTTTGCCCCTTTCCCACCTCTTAGGCGCCATGGGCTCTTGTGGGACTGGTGCCCTTGGCCCATGTAGGCCAAGGAACACTCCCTACAGCCCATGTGCCCCCCGGAGCTGGTGGCCCCACTTGGTGGACCCCCGGGACCCTCCCGGTGGTCCCGGTACGTTACCGATAAACCCCGAAACTCTTCCGGTGACCAAAACAGGACTTCCCATATATAAATCTTTACCTCCGGACCATTCCGGAACTCCTCGTGACGTCCGAGATCTCATCCGGGACTCCAAACAACATTCGGTAACCACATACAAACTTCCTTTACAACCCTAGCGTCATCGAACCTTAAGTGTGTAGACCCTACGGGTTCGGGAGACATGCAGACATGACCGAGACGTTCTCCGGTCAATAACCAACAGCGGGATCTGGATACCCATGTTGTCTCCCACATGTTCCACGATGATCTCATCGGATGAACCACGATGTCAAGGACTTAATCAATCCCGTATTCAATTCCCTTTGTCTATTGGTACAATACTTGCCCGAGATTCGATCGTCGGTATCCCGATACCTTGTTCAATCTCATTACCGGCAAGTCTCTTTACTCGTTCCGTAACACATCATCCCATGATCAACTCCTTGATCACATTGTGCACATTATGATGATGTCCTACCGAGTGGGCCCATAGATACCTCTCCGCTTACACGGAGTGACAAATCCCAGTCTCGATTCGTGCCAACCCAACAGACACTTTCGGAGATACCCGTAGTGCACCTTTATAGTCACCCAGTTACGTTGTGATGTTTGGTACACCCAAAGCACTCCTACGGTATCCAGGAGTTGCACAATCTCATGGTCTAAGGAAATGATACTTGACATTAGAAAAGCTTTAGCATACGAACTACATGATCTTGTGCTAGGCTTAGGATTGGGTCTTGTCCATCACATCATTCTCCTAATGATGTGATCCCGCTATCAACGACATCCAATGTCCATGGTCAGGAAACCGTAACCATCTATTGATCAACGAGCTAGTCAACTAGAGGCTTACTAGGGACATGGTGTTGTCTATGTATCCACACATGTATCTGAGTTTCCTATCAATACAATTCTAGCATGGATAATAAACGATTATCATGAACAAGGAAATATAATAATAACCAATTTATTATTGCCTCTAGGGCATATTTCCAACACATCAGGGATATTGTACTGTACCCGGCTGAACCTCTGTATATACTTGCGCAGACTCTCGCCTCCCTTCTGGGGAATGACGTGCAGGTCGCTTGCTTGGCCATGGGCTTGGTGGCCTCCAGTAAAGGCGCCAACAAACTCATGGCACAAATCCGACCAGGAGGAAATAGAGTCTACCGACAAGTGCATCAACCACGACATGGCGTTGGGTTTAAGAGCCAATGGAAAGTAATTCGCAAGCACCTTATCGTCGCGGGCTCCGGCAGCTTGCATCGCGATGGTGTAGATGCTGAGGAACTCAGACGAGTGGGTCTTGCCGTTGTACTTCTCGCCAACGTCAGGTTTGAAGGTGCAGCGAGTGGGCCACTGGAACTGCCGCAGCTCACGGGTAAAAGCCGGACAGCCTACCTCGTAAGGTAGGCCTCCAGGGCTCTCCGGGGTCGGGTGGTTCGCAGCAGGCCCTGCTCTCCTGTCTGACTGGTGGCGCGCTCCGCGCCGGCGCTCGATAGTGGTTCGAGCGTCTTCATGGGCTCGTTCCAGAAGAACTTGGCGCTAGTCACAGTGGGTCCGTGGGTCAGACGACGCTCTGGAAATGTCATCGCCCGTGACATCGCGACGAGCCGGCGTCCGCGGTATCGGATGGGGAAGAGGTGAATGCACCGTGGTTGCGGTGCCGCCGGCCTTTCCGCCACTAGTGCGTGGGACTCCATCGGAGCGTCGACCCGGGGCCCCACTGGACTTGGTTCGTCCTTGTTGGCCACCGCAACAAGGCTTCGGATAGTGGCTCTCCATTCGTCGAGTTTCCCCGTAGTGGGAGGAAAGTCGAGGAGCAACTGCGCGCGCGCCAGGGCCTCTGCTGGCGTCGGTGGCAGCGGAACCTGCACGGATCACGACGCGCTTCGACTTCTGACCAAGTCAGAAGGAGCTCTATCAAGACCCCGCGGTCGCGTGCCGTTGTCACCAGTGCTTCGGCGAGCGGGCAGGTCTTCTACGTCCCGGAAGTGGCACTCGAGGCTCTTCCCGCGGCGACGCCCGGGATCTTCGGCGTGATGACGCCGTTCGTCGCGCGCTGCCTGGGAGGAGCATGCTGTTGGTGCCGGCGTGGGAGTCTTGGAAGCCCTTGCGTCGCCTTCGGGTGGGGCGGCGATGACCTTGGAAGGCCCCGCTCCACCCGCGGAGAGCCTGGCTCCGCCTTTGGATTTGGCGATGTGTGGCCTGTTACCAGGCGCACAAACATCGCCGCCTCCCAAACTCCGGCTGCTGGGATGGCGTTGGTGTTCGTGAGCAGCGCCTCAAGTCCTTTCTGCAACCGGTCCGCTGCTCGCCCGCATCGGGACGGGCTGTCCGGCTTCCGACTGGCCAACCGTCACCGTCGTCTTCTTCTTGGGCACCATGATGATGATGAAGCGTCGAACTAACTGCTAAAGCCGATTCTCACAACTGCGCCCCCTACCTGGCGCGCCAAAGATGTCGGTGGGAACGACACCTATGGGATCACAAGAATCCCTACTATGGTTACCGGGGCGCGGGGTCGTGAGAAGAGCGGATCAAACAGATAGTACACAGTTTGTTTATCCAGGTTCGGGCCGCGAGGATGCGTAAAACCCTACTCCTGCTTTGGTGGATGTATATTCCTGTTCTTGAGCTAGCTCTGGGGCATTAGGAGCTCCAAAAAAGCCGAATCCTCCTACTGGTCGCCTCGGGCCTCCTTTTATAGAAAAAGGGATTGCCATAGTGGCATGCAGGAGGTGGAAATGGTACAGTGATGCGAGGTTATCCCTCGCATTACATGACAAGGCGCATTTAATGCGTCTTGCTTAGGTGTCCTTGCTTTATCGGGGACGGGGGAGAAACATGTCTCGTCCGTCGCCGCTCCTTCTTGTGTCGACACGCGCCCTGGCCAGCGATGCTTGTGATGCCATGTAGGTAGGCAGGCAGCTGAGGTGGCGCAGTGGAGGGTCTTCACGAAGATCTACATGCCGCCACGTAGGTGCCTGCCCAGCTGGTTGGGTCGGCAGCCGCATGCGTACGGTGGTGGAGGTTTAGTCGGCATGGGCCTGATGGTGGCCCTGCGGATGTTCTTGGCAAGGCCTTGCTGGGGCGCCTGCTGTCATCCCCGGCAAGGCGCTTGCCGGGGGCCTTGTGGTCTTCCTCGGCTGGGATCCCGCCAAGGGTCGTCATCTTCTATTGTACGTATCTGATCTTGAATGTCTTCACAAAGATCTGCATGCCACCACGGGGATGTCTCCCGAATCCTTGCCCCATGGGGGTAGTGGACTCAAGGGTGATTTTCTCCGTAGGCGTGGGGCAAGTTGCCGCGGCAAGGGTCTTGCCGGGGTTGCTAAAACTGTCTCCCGGCAAGGATCTTGCCGGGGGAGTCCGCTTCGTCTCCTTTGTTCTTCGTGGTTTTGGCCTTGGCGTCGTCCTAGTTCCCTTGAGCTTCAGTCTTACCCTGGATCACCTCCCTTGCCTTGCTTGGTGTGGTGGTGCCCGCGGCTCTGACTGCCCGTGCACAGTTATAGGGGTACAAAAAGTGCACCCCTCTTTTTGTACACTGACATCTAGGGTTTTAATTTCTTCAATCCCACTTTTATCAATTTTAGCATCAAGATCTAAAAACTCTGAATTCTTGGAACGCCTTCTAGGTAAAGGTGGATCATATTCAGTCCCATCAATATCAAGATTCATATTACAAAACAAAGATATAATAGGGGATAAGTCAATAACTTTTAGATCTTCATCTTTCTTTTCATAGGAACTAGAAGAACACGCTCTTATAAAGGCATCTTTCTTAGCACGCATCCTAGCAGTTCTTTATTTGCACTCATCAATGGAAATTCTCATGGCTTTGAGAGACTCACTGATACCATGCTTAGGTGGAATAGATCTAATTTTCAAAGAATCAACATCAAGAGAAATTCTATCAACGTTCCTAGCCAAATCATCAGTCTTAAGAAATTTTTCTTCAACCATGGCATTGAAATTCTTTTGTGAAGTAATAAATTCTTTAATATTAGATTCAAAATCAGAGGGCATCTTATTATAATTTCAATAAGAATTGTTGTAGGAATTACCATAATTATTAGAGGGATTACTAGGATAAGGCCTAGGATTAAAATTTCCTCTATACGCGTTATTACCAAAATTGTTCCTACCAACAAAATTCACATCCATAGATTCATTATTATTCTCAATCAAAGTAGACAAGGGCATATCATTAGGATCAGAAGAAACACTCTTACTAGAAAATAATTTCATAAGTTCATCCATCTTTCCACTCAAAACATTAATTTCTTCTATCGCATGCACCTTTTCATTAGTAGATCTTTCAGTATGCCATTGAGAATAATTAACCATAATATTATCTAGGAGTTTAGTAGCTTCTCCTAAAGTGATTTCCATAAAAGTGCTACCCGCGGCCGAATCTAAAAGATTTCTAGAAGCAAAATTCAATCCGGTATAAAAATTTTGTATAATCATCCACAAATTCAAACCATGAGTAGGGAAATTATGTATCATTAATTTCATTCTCTCCCAAGCTTGTGCAACATGTTCACGATCAAGTTGCTTAAAATTCATAATATCGTTTCTAAGAGAGATGATCTTAGCGGGAGGAAAATACTTAGATATAAAAGCATCTTTGCACTTATTCCATGAATCAATACTATTTTTAGGCAAAGACGAAAACCAAGCTTTAGCACGATCTCTAAGCAAAAAAGGAAATAGCTTCAATTTAAAAATATCGTTATCCACATCTTTCTTCTTTTGCATATCACACAAATCAACGTAGCTATTTAGACGGGTAGCAGCATCTTCACTAGGAAGGCCGGAAAATGGATCTTTCATGACAAGATTCAGCAAAGCAGTATTAATTTCACAAGATTCAGCATCGGTAAGAGGAGCAATCGGAATGCTAATAAAATCATTGTTGTTGGTATTGGTGAAGTCACACAATTTAGTATTATCTTGAGCCATCGAGACAATCAAGCAAACTAACTCACAAGCAAACAAAAAGCAAGCGGGCAAAAAAGAGGCAAACGGGAAAGAGAGGGAGGATAGAGAGAGAGGGCGAATAAAACGGCAAGTGTGAAGTGGGGGAGAGGAAAACGAGAGGAAAATGGCAAATAATGTAATGCGGGGGATAAGGGTATGTGATGGGTACTTGGTATATTGACTTTTGCGTAGACTTCCCCGGCAACGGCGCCAGAAATCCTTCTTGCTACCTCTTGAGCATTGCGCTGGTTTTCCCTGGAGAGGAAGGGATGATGCAGCAAAGTAGCGTAAGTATTTCCCTCAGTTTTTGAGAACCAAGGTATCAATCCAGTAGGAGGCTACGCACGAGTCCCTCGCACCTGCACAAAACAAATAAATCCTCGCAGCCAACGCGATAAGGGGTTGTCAATCCCTACATGGCCACTTACGAGAGTGAGATCTGATAGATATGATAAGATAATATTTTTGGTATTTTTATGATAAAGATGCAAAGTAAAATAAAATCAAAGTAAAAAAAGCAAAGGAAATAACTAAGTATTGGTAGATTAATATGGTGAAGATAGACCCGGGGGCCATAGGTTTCACTAGTGGCTTCTCTCAAGAGCATAAGTATTCTACGGTGGGTGAACGAATTACTATTGAGCAATTGATAGAATTGAGCATAGTTATGAGAATATCTAGGTATGATCATGTATATAGGCATCACGTCCGAGACAAGTAGACCGACTCCTTCCTGCATCTACTACTATTACTCCACTCATCGACCGCTATCCAGCATGCATCTAGAGTATTAAGTTCATGGAAACAGAGTAACGCCTTAAGCAAGATGACATGATGTAGAGGGATAAACTCATGCAATATGATGAAAACCCCATCTTGTTATCCTCGATGGCAACAATACAATACGTGCCTTGCTGCCCCTACTGTCACTAGGAAAGGACACCGCAAGATTGAACCCAAAGCTAAGCACTTCTCCCATTGCAAGAAAGATCAATCTAGTAGGCCAAACCAAACTGATAATTCAAAGAGACTTGCAAAGATAACCAATCATACATAAAAGAATTCAGAGAAGATTCAAATATTGTTCATAGATAGACTTGATCATAAACCCACAATCCATCGGTCTCAACAAACACACCGCAAAAAGAAGATTACATCGAATAGATCTCCACAAGAGAGGGGGAGAACATTGTATTGAGATCCAAAAAGAGAGAAGAAGCCATCTAGCTAATAACTATGGACCCGTAGGTCTGAGGTGAACTACTCACACTTCATCGAAGGGGCTATGGTGTCGATGTAGAAGCCCTCCGTGATCGATGCCCCCTCCGGCGGAGCTCCGGAACAGGCCCCAAGATGGGATCTCATGGATACACAAAGTTGCGGCGGTGGAATTAGGTTTTTGGCTCCGTATTGGATCGTTTGGGGGTATGTAGGTATATATAGGAGGAAGGAGTACATCAGTGGAGCAACAGGGGGCCCACGAGGGTGGAGGGCGCGCCTGGGGGGGGTAGGCGTGCCCCCCTACCTCGTGGCCTCCTCTGTTGTGTCTTGACATAGGGTCCAAGTCTCCTGGGTCTTGTTCGTTGAGAAAATCAAGTTCCCGAAGGTTTCATTCCGTTTGGACTCCGTTTGATATTCCTTTTCTTCCAAAACCCTGAAATAGGCACAAAAAACAGGAATTCTGGGTTGGGCCTCTGGTTAATAGGTTAGTCCCAAAAATAATATAAAAGTGGATAATAAAGCCCAATAATGTCCAAAATAGTAGATAATATAGCATGGAGCAATCAAAAATTATAGATACGTTGGAGACGTATCATTACTTTCCATAGTAACAAGTGACAGTAAATTTCAGCACACTATATAAATTTTTCCTTACCAAATTCTACCTACCAAAGGCGCTTCACTCCCCGGCAACGGCGCCAGAAAAGAGTCTTGATGACCCACAAGTATAGGGGATCTATCGTAGTCCTTTCGATAAGTAAGAGTGTCGAACCCAACGAGGAGCAGAAGGAAATGATAAGCGGTTTTCAGCAAGGTTTTCTCTACAAGCACTGAAATAACATGTAACAGGTAGTTTTGTGATAGGATAATTTGTAACGAGTAACAAGTAACAAAAGTAAATAAAGTGCAGCAAGGTGGCCCAATACTCTTTGTACCAAAGGACAAGCCTGGACAAACTCTTACATAGAGAAAAGTGCTCCCGAGGACACATGGGAATATCGTCAAGCTAGTTTTCGTCACGTTCATATGATTCGCGTTCGGTACTTTGATAATTTGGTATGTGGGTGGACCGGTGCTTGGGTGCTGCCCTTACTTGGACAAACATCCCACTTATGATTAACCTCTATTGCAAGAATTCGCAACTACAACAAAAGTATTAAGGTAAACCTAACCATAGCATGAAACATATGGATCCAAATCAGCCCCTTACGAAGCAACGCATAAACTAGGGCTTAAGCTTCTGTCACTCTGGCAACCCATCATCTACTTATTACATCCCAATGCCTTCCTCTAGGCCCAAATAATGGTGAAGTGTCATGTAGTCGATGTTCACATAACACCACTAGAGGAGAGACAACATACATCTCATCAAAATATTGAACGAATACCAAATTCACATGACTACTAATAGCAAGACTTCTCCCATGTCCTCAGGAACAAACGTAACTACTCACAGAGCATATTCATGTTCATAATCAGAGGGGTATTAATATGCATATATGATCTGAACATATGATCTTCCACCAAATAAACCAACTAGCATCAACTACAAGGAGTAATTAACACTACTAGCAACCCACAGGTACCAATCCCAGACTTGGAGACTAGAATTGGATACAACAGATGAACTAGGGTTTGGAGAGGAGATGGTGCTGGTGAAGATTTTGATGGAGATTTCCCTCTCCCGGTGAGAGGAGAGGTGGTGATGACGATGGCGATGATTTCCCCCTCCCGGAGGGAAGTTTCCCCGGCAGAACAGCTCCGCCAGAGCCCTAGATTGGTTCCGCCAAGGTTCCGCCTCGTGGCGGCGGAGTCTCGTCCGGGAAGATTGATTATGATTTTTTCCTCATCAACAGACTCCATATAGCAGAAGATGGTCATCAGAGGGCCACCAGGGGGCCCACGAGGTAGGGGCGTGCTTAGGGGGTAGGGCGCGCCCCCACCCTCGTGGGCAGGGTGTGTCCCCCCTGGTGAACTTCTTGCGCTCAGTATTTTTTATATATTCTAAAAATGTCTTCCGTGAAGTTTCAGGACTTTTGGAGCTGTGCAGAATAGGTCTCTTATATTTGCTCCTTTTCTAGCCCAGAATCCCAGCTGCCGGCATTCTCCCTCTTTATGTAAACCTTGTAAATTAAGAGAGAATAGGCATAAGTATTGTGACATAATGTGTAATAACAGCCCATAATGCAATAAATATCGATATAAAAGCATGATGCAAAATGGACGTATCATACCCATCATAAACTCTCATCTCTTGCATTACATTATTCGCCATTCTCCTCTTGTTTTCCTCCCCCCCCCACTTCTAAAACGATTTTCGAAAAGATTTGCCATTTCTTCGCCCCTCTGCCATTCATCTTCTTCGTTTGCTTTTTGTGTGCTCGTCTGTTAGATCGTTTGTCCTACTTTCTGTAACATCCCAAAATTTCAATTTGGAATGTTATACATAGATCATTCATGCATAATCATATTTTATTGCATCTCGTTTCACGATCCTCGAAATCCTAAGCAACACAAGGACCCTCAGAGAGAGTTGGGGATTTCCTTGTTTCCATATTTGAGTTTTATCAAATATTGAAACGAGGATTTTTGGTTTTAAATATTTTTCCCTCCAAAAATATTTCATATTAAAATATATGAGAGGATATAATACGACTTCTCCAAAATAAATGAAATATTGGAGGAAAAAGATTAAAATCAAATATTTGATTTTATCTGGAGTTTATTGCTATTTTATTTGAATTAGAAAAATTGCACGTTTTTCAAAGTTGCATTTTAGGGCCAATAAAATGTTCATCTTGTTCCTAATATTTTATTTAGACGGTTAAATTTTGTTTTGGAATTTTTAGATACTTATTTATTTTCTAGGATTTATTTTAGTTCGGCGGAATTATTTAAAAAAAAGTTTCAGCGCCCGACTGGGCCGAAGCCCAGCCGAGCCGGCCCGCTCCCCGCGCCGTCGTCTCTGACCTGGAGACTGTGCGCCGCCGCCGCCCGACCCGGAGTCCGGTCGGACTCCGCCTCCACGCCGCCTTGCCCCCTCCTCCAAGTCGACCCCCTCCTCTTAAATACGCCGCCCCGACCCCCCCTCCACCACCCAACCCCGCCGCCGCCACCGCCTTTGCCGCGCCGCGTCGCCGCCTTGCTGCCGCACTGCTGCCGCCATTGCCGTTGCCGCGCCGCTGCCACCCTCGCACCCCGCCGCCGCAGCCCGCCTCACCGAAGCATCGCCGGAGGTAACACCACCGTTGCCGCCGCCGTTTTTTAAAGAAAACCGATTCGGTTTTTTTAGAAACCATAGTTCGTTTTTTAGATCGGTTCGCCGGTTTTTCTCAGTTTAGTTATTTTGCGGACATTCGTCCATACGTTCGTTCTAATGAACGTGTTCACTCGTTAGCCACAGACAACGAATGCTCGTTCGTTAGCTTGTTCGTCTGTTTTCTTTTTCTCGGATTTTCCGCGATTTCTGATCTGATGTTCGTTTTAGTTTATCTTTTCGCTCGTTTATCAGAATCAGGTGATTCAAGTGCCTAGATCTTCGTCTCGAAACCCTCTTTCCATTTAACCAACTTGAACAAGATTTTGCTACTGTAAAATTTGATCTTAGTCCAGATTAGTAAACGAATCTTGTTTCTTTCGCAGTTCGAGTTTCGTTGCTCCGTTTGATTTGATTCTTTTCGCAAACCGGAGTTCTTAAGTTGAACTTTCTGGTTAGATCATCTTGTTTGAGATTTACCCGTGTTTCTTTGCTTGATTGCTTATGTATGCTATTGTTTGTTTGCGATAGAACACCCGAAGTGCCAAGCATGCTACTACGAGTCCCTAGGTTTTGCGGATCATCGGCAAGGCAAGTAACACTTTGATCATACCCCTTTATCACCTAGTTTTTATGCATTAGTTCCAATCCTCAAACATTGCATGGTTAGGATGTGATTAATATGTGGGTTGGGAAGTAGTTGATGAGGTAGAACCTATCGCTCTGTTATATTCAAACCTTGGGAGTTACCTCAGCGTGTTGCTTTATTTGCTATGCTATGCTCGTAGATGTGGTTTGGGTGAGTGAAATCCATGACAGATGTGAGATTGTTAATTAATGGTTCAACTTAAGGTGGCAACTTGAATACACATCTGGGTGGATTGTTTGTTGGGCACCTGGGGAATCTAGTGTTGTCCTAGGATATCCTGGAGTACCCGTGTGATAATCCTATGGTCCGCCACCCAGGCTCAAAGGGAACTGAGATATTTTCATGCTAGAATCCTCTGTGTGCAGCCACAAGCTATTATGGGCTCTAGCATAGTTGAGTATGTTGCGTGAAGCTCCCGAAGAGGTGGATCAGCAGGTAGAGGGATGTAGGTTGGTATGGTCTGCCCGGAGTAAGGGGTTAATGCTTCTAAAAGACTGTGTCTCGGTCATCCATTTCTCAAACACCATATGTAGTGCGCGAAATCCAACAGAGGAGATCGGGTCTTGTGGGGGAAAAGTGTGCAAACCTCTGCAGAGTGTATAAACTAATCATGGTTAGCCATGTCCCCTATTATGGACATCTTGAGTATCTAGTACTTGGAGTATCATAAGTATCACATCACTCTAAAATAATATTGTTGGGTTGATAATTACTTTAATTGGGATTGAGTTGGAGGAACCTTCTCAATGATGTTTCAACTACCATGATAGTTAAATAAAATATATTCCTTTGTTGTAGGAAAAAATTGGCTTTTCGCAAAAACCATAACCATAGAGCTTTCCACCAGCCAAATATGCATGTAGTGATAGCCTTATTCCGTTCTTGCTCTACTGTGTTACTTTGCCAACATATTCCATGTGCTGACCCGTTTTCGGGCTGCAACGTATTATGTTGCAGACTTTTCAGACGAGGAGTAAGGTTCGTTAGGTCATTGCCGTGCAGCTCAGCTATGCCGTTGGAGTTGATGGACTCACTTTATCTTCCAAGCCTTCCGCTGTTATCGTATTAGATGGCCTTAAGCCATATTTATTGTAATAAGTTCTCTTTTGAGACATTCTATGTAATAAGTGTGTGATTGCTACTCTGTTATAAATCCTCGAGTATTATGTGTGTCAGCATTACCAATCCAGGGATGACACTGAAGCACAGAGACTTGACCGTTTGAGGTCGGGTTGCTACAAGATGGTATCAGAGCACACGTTGAGTGTAGGACACGACCACTAAGCTAAAAGCCCTAGATCACTATTCTCTTCTCATTTCTGACTCCTCTCCATTTTCTACTCTTTAGGATGGCGGACGCAAGGAACAAGTTTGCACAACCGGATGAAGAAGCACCTTTTGGACGACACTTGAAGGAAGTCACTAGGTACTTAAACATTGGAATACCAAGCTTCACCGGGACATACAACGCCACTTTACTAGAAGAGGAGCGATGGATGATTCAAGTTCAAGTTCCAGGAAGGACATTCACGCCAGTCACTAAGCCCATAGAGTTTTCCTTCGATGCACCAACCTGCAGTCTAGGAAAGAGTATGGCAGCTCACATCACCATGGGACGCATTGGAGAAGTTTATCATAAGGAGCTTAAGGATACTATCTATCAGATTTGTGGGCGCCGAGATGAGCAATGGGAGATGATCAGCACCAGGAAGGATAGATCAATTGCAGCTTTCATCCAGGAGTTAAACCAACACATCCGTCGCCAGGAGAACCAGATGTGCATAGGAATGATAGACCTAAAGAAGGCAATGACTAGGATCACGGAACTGGAGGAAGAACTTAAAGATACGCGTGAAGATTATGAGGAGGAAATCGCCGTACTAGTGGATAAGAATGCCGACCTGACAATGAAGCTAGGAGTATTCCTGGGAGACCCCACACCAGGAGGAGAAGACGAAGAACCCAAGGAGATTCGCTCGGAGGACTACATCATCATCGACGACACCGACTCGGACCCCGACAATAGCGATGATGACTATGAAGACGAAGCTGGAGCAGACATCATGGAGTCTTCAACCGAAGAATATTTTTAGTAGACCACCACATCAGTAGTAGTATTCCACCATGTAAATAGTATAGTCCGAGCACTTTTGCAACGATAGTTAGATCGATTGTATGCCCTTGCTTGATTGATTGAGTGAAATGTTTGTGTTTGTCTCATATGCATATGGGTAGTGTTTTCTCATTAGACCTCATTCTATTCTAATCTCTCCCCTCTAAACCCATCAGATGCCTCCGAGACATGACCCCGGATTTACCTTCCCACCGGAGCTCACTCAGTTGATCCAGCAGCAGAATACCCTGATGCAGTTGTTAGTTTAGAACCAAGGCAACAACAACAACAACAATCCACCGCCACCACCACCAGTTGATAACTTATCCCGATTTCTGAGGTTGCAGCCGCCGGTGTTTTCCAGTAGCACCGAGCCCATAGTAGCAGCTGATTGGCTCCGCGGGATTGGAAGGGAGTTAACCACTGCAGGATGTACCGATGCTGAGAAGGTGCGTTTTGTCGCACATCAGTTGGATGGACCAGCAGCCTCATGGTGGGAGAATTACACTGTCACCTACCCTATAGCCACTGTTACATGGGATCAGTTTCAACAAGCTTTCCGTACATCCCATGTCTCAACTGGAGCTATGAGTATGAAGAAGCGTGAGTTTCGCAACTTACGTCAGGGGAGCCGTATTGTGGCTCAGTACGCGGATGAGTTTAGCAAGTTATCTCGTTATGCCCCTGATGATGTGGCCACAGATGCCACAAAGCAGGAGAAGTTTATGGAAGGGCTGAATGATGACATGAGCATGCAGTTGATGGTGGCAACATTCAACAACTACCAGGAGTTGGTAGATAAGGCTCTTATGATTGAAGGGAAGCAGCAGCAGATTGAGAGCCGTAAGAGGAAGTATGGACAAGGAAGGTATAACTCAGGAGCTCAGCAGAAACCTCGCCTAACCCCGAACTCGGGAGGACTTGTTCATAACCATGGAGGCCACACCCATAATGGAGGAAGTAACCATAATCATACTGGCCCAAGGAATGGGAATGGGAATGGAGCAAGCAACAATCAGAACCGCTCCAATCCAGCCACACCCGCGAAGAGAGACCTAAGCCACGTTACTTGTTTCAAGTGCGCGAAGACTGGACACTATGCCACGGAGTGCCCTGAAGCAAAGAATGGAAACGGCAATGGGAGTGCTGGAAAGAAGCCCAATCCATTCAACAAAGGACAAGTGAACCACGTCAACGTGGAGGAGGTTGAAGAGCAGCCAGACGCGGTTATTGGTAAGTTTTTGGTTAAGTCTTTTACCGCCCTTGTTCCTTTTGATACTGGTGCATCGCATTCATACATATCGAGGGAATTCGTGGATAAGTTTAAACTACCAACCCAAACCCTTAGGACCCATCTGTTAGTGAGTTCACCTGGAGCAGAGTATATGGCTAGTCGATGGTGCGACCAGATACCCTTAACCATTGGTAGCCATGTTTTTTCGTCCGACCTAATAATCTTGGAGTCACAAGGATTGGATGTGATATTAGGAATGGACTGGATGTCAAAGTATGGAGGAAGCGTTGACTGTGTTAGTAAGTCAATTTGTCTCACCACCCCTAAGGGAAAAAGGATCAAGTATGTATCTAGGCATGCGCCAAGGAGTAGCCAATTAAATACCCTCACGGGAGTTGTTCAGGAGGAAGTGCCTGTAGTGAAGGATTACTCGGATGTTTTTCCAGAGGAGTTACCAAGCATGCCACCGGATCGAGACATCGAGTTTTTGATAGAGCTATTACCAGGCACCGGGCCTATATCAAAGAGACCATACCGGATTCCCACAAACGATCTGGAGGAGATTAAGAAACAGATCAAGGAGTTATTGGAGAAAGGTTACATTCGAAGGAGCTCATCACCATGGGGAGCCCCAGTGCTTTTGGTCGAGAAGAAGGATAAGTCCCTAAGAATGGTTGTTGATTATCGTGCGTTAAATGAGGTGACAATCAAGAACAAATACCCACTGCCGATGATCAATGATTTGTTCGACCAGCTGCAAGGAGCTAAGGTGTTTTCAAAGATCGATCTGCGATCTGGGTATCACCAGCTGAAGATACGAGAGAAGGACATACCAAAGACAGCATTCACCACACGGTACGGGTTGTATGAATATACGGTCATGTCGTTTGGACTGACTAACGCCCCTGCCTACTTCATGAGCATGATGAACAAACTGTTCATGGAATATTTGGATAAGTTCATTATGGTGTTCATTGATGATATAATGGTGTACTCGAAGAACGAGGAGGAGCACGAAGAGCATTTGCGTTTAGTTCTCGAGAAACTCAGGGAACATCAGTTGTATGCCAAGTTTAGCAAATGCGAGTTCTGGCTGAAAGAAGTAGGATTCCTTGGACATGTTATATCAGGAGAAGGTGTAGCGGTAGATCCTACCAAGGTTCAGTCAGTCACTGAATGGTTGGCACCCACTTCAGTTAGTGATGGACTCGCAGGATACTATCGGAGATTCATTGAGAATTTTTCCAAAATTGCGAAGCCAATGACGGAGTTATTGAAGAGGGATACCAAATTTAAATGGACAGAAGAATATGAAGCGAGTTTTCAGGAGTTAAAGAAATGTTTGGCTACAGCCCCAGTGCTGATTCTGCCGGATATACGCAAGGAGTTTCAAGTGTACTGTGACGCCTCTCACCTAGGACTTGGAAGTGTGCTTATGCAGGACAGAAGATTTGTTTCGTATGCCTCGTGACAAATAAAACCGCACGAGTTAAATTATGCCACACATGATTTGGACTTGGCTGCCGTAGTGCATGCGTTGAAGACCTGGAGACATTACCTTATTGGAAATCATTGTGATGTGTACACGGATCATAAGAGTTTGAAGTACATTTTCACACAGAAGGAGTTGAACCTTAGGCAGAGGAGATGGTTGGAGCTTATAAAGGATTATGACATGAAGCTTCACTATCATCCAGGAAAGGCCAATGTCGTAGCAGACCCTTGAGTCGGAAGAGTTATGCTAATACCCTAGTGAGCACGGGATTGCCGAAGGAGTTAGCAGAGGATCTCAGGGAACTTCGATTAGAGATTGTTCCTAGAGGTTTTGTTGCAACAATGGAGGTTCAGTCTACATTGTTAGGAAAGATTCGAGAAGCTCAGAAGGATGACAAAGAGGTCGCCGAGATAAAAGAGAGAATGAGCGAAGGAAAGGCCAAAGGTTTTCGTGAGGATGAGCACGACACCTTATGGTTCGAGGACCGTGTTTATGTGCCCAATAACACAGAGATCGGGAAGTTAATACTTCAGGAGGCTCATGACTCACCATACTCGATACACCCCGGAAACACCAAGATGTATTTGGATTTGAAGGAATGTTTCTGGTGGACTGGTATGAAGAAGGATATTGCCGAGTATGTAGCTGTATGTGATGTATGTCAGAGAGTGAAGGCTGAGCATCAAAAGCCAGCAGGATTGTTACAGCCTATGCCGATACCCGAATGGAAGTGGGATAAACTTGGCATGGATTTTATCACCGGATTACCCAGAACCAAATCAGGATATGATTCTATATGGGTAGTAGTTGATCGCTTGACCAAAGTAGCTCACTTTATCCCAGTGAAAACCACCTATACAAGTGCAAAGTTGGCCAAGATATATATGACCAGGATCGTATGTCTGCATGGAGTTCCGAGGACCATCGTATCAGATAGAGGGACACAGTTTAATTCAAAGTTTTGGCATCAGCTGCACCAAACTTTGGGGACAAGGTTGGAGTTCAGTACAACATTCCACCCGCAGACAGATGGATAAACCGAGAGAGTCAACCAGATTCTGGAGGATATGTTGAGGGCCTGTGCGCTAGATTATGGATCAAGTTGGGATGAAAATTTACCCTACGCGGAGTTCTCATACAACAATAGCTACCAAGCCAGTTTAAAGATGGCAACCTTCGAAGCCCTGTACACACGAAGGTGCAGAACACCGTTGATGTGGGATGAAGTCGGAGACCGACAGTTGTTTGGACCAGATTTGATCAAAGAGTCTGAAAAGAAAGTTAAGTTGATCAGAGATAGATTGAAGATAGCTCAGTCCAGGCAGAAGAGTTATGCAGATTCGAAATGCGAGGAAATAACCTATGAAATTGGAGACAGAGCATATCTGCGAGTGTCACCCATGTGAGGAGTGAAACATTTTGGAGTTAAGGGAAAGTTAGCCCCGAGATTTGTAGGACCGTATCGAATTTTGGAACGTATGGGAGAAATTTCCTACAAGTTGGAGTTACCTGAAGGACTGTCAGGAGTTCATGATGTATTTCATGTTTCACAGCTGAAGAAGTGTCATGCTGAGATGGCCGATATACCGTTAAGAGATACAGTACCCTTGGAGGCGATTCAGTTGGACAGTGATTTGACCTATGAGGAAAAGCCAATCAGGATTCTTGAATTTGCCAGCCGAGTCACCCGTAACAAAGGTTATCAAGTTTTGCAAAGTTTAGTGGAGCCACCATACTGAGGATGAAGCCACCTGGGAACGAGAGGATGATCTTCGCAAATACCACCCACACCTATTCTCTAGCCAACCCAAATCTCGAGGGCAAGATTCATCTTAAGGGGGTAGGTTTGTAACATCCGAAATTTTCAATTTGGAATGTTATACATAGATCATTCATGTATAATCATATTTTATTGCATCTCATTTCACGATCCTCGAAATCCTAAGCAACTCAAGGACCCTCGGAGAGAGTTGGGGATTTCCCTGTTTCCATATTTGAGTTTTATCAAATATTGAAACGAGGATTTTTGGTTTTAAATATTTTTCCCTCCGAAAATATTTCATATTAAAATATATGAGAGGAGATAATATGACTTCTCCAAAATAAATGAAATATTGGACGAAAAATATTAAAATCAAATATTTGATTTTATCCGGAGTTTATTGCTATTTTGTTTGAATTAGAAAAATTGCACGTTTTTCAAAGTTGCATTTTAGGGCCAATAAAATGTTCATCTTGTTCTAAATATTTTATTTAGGTAGTGAATTTTTTTGGCATTTTTAGATTTTTATTTTATTTTCTAGGATTTATTTTAGTTCGGCGGAATTATTTTAAAAAACTTCCAGCGCCCGACTGGGCTGAAGCCCAGTCGAGCCGGCCCGCTCCCCGCGCCGCCGTCTCCAACCTGGAGACTGCGCGCCGCCGCCGCTCGACCCGGAGTCCGGCCGGACTCCGCCTCCCTGCCGCATTGCCCCCTCCTCCAAGACGACCCCCCTCCTCTTAAATACGCCGCCCCGACCCCCCCCCCTCCACCACCCAACCCCGCCGTCGCCGCCTTTGCCACAGCGCCGCCGCCGCCGCCTTTGCCGCGTCGCGCCGCCGCCACCGCCTTTGCCGCGCCGCTTGCCGTCGTCGCCGCGCCGCCGCCGCAGCCCGCCTCGTCGGAGGTAACGCCGCCGTTGCCGCCGCCGGTTTTTTTAAAGAAAATTGATTCGGTGTTTTTAGAAGCCCTAGTTCGTTTTTTTAGATCGGTTCACTAGTTTTTCTTGGTTTAGTTATTTTGCGGACGTTCGTCCGTACGTTCGTTCTAACGAATGTGTTCACTAGTTAGCCGTAGACAACGAACGCTCGTTCGTTAGCCTGTTCGTCAGTTTTCTTTTTCTCGGATTTTCCGCGATTATTTTCAATTGCGATTTCTGATACGATGTTCATTTTAGTTTATATTTTCGCTCGTTAATCGGAATCAGGTAATTCAAGCGCCTAGATCTTCGTCTCGAAACCCTCTTTCTGTTTAACCAACTTGAACAAGCTTTTGCTACTGTAAAATTTGATCTTAGTCCAGATTAGTAAACGAATCTTGTTTCTTTCGCAGTTCGAGTTTCGTTGCTTCGTTTGATTTGATTCTTTTCGCAAACCGGAGTTCTTAAGTTGAACTTTCTGGTTAGATCTTCTTGTTTGAGATTTACCCGTGTTTCTTTGCTTGATTGCTTATGTATGCTATTGTTTGTTTGCGATAGAACACCCGAAGTGCGAAGCGTGCTACTACGAGTCCCTAGGTTTTGCGGATCATCGGCAAGGCAAGTAACACTTTGATCATACCCCTTTATCACCCAGTTTTTATGCATTAGTTCCAATCCTCAAACATTGCATGGTTAGGATGTGATTAACATGTGGGTTGGGAAGTAGTTGATGAGGTAGAACCTATCGCCCTGTTATATTCAAACCTTGGGAGTTACCTCTACGTGTTGCTTTATTTGCTATGCTATGCTCGTAGACGTGGTTTGGGTGAGTGAAATCCATGACAGATGTGAGATTGTTAATTAATGGTTCAACTTAAGGTGGCAACTTGAATACACATCTGGGTGGATTGTGTGTTGGGCACCTAGGGAATCCAGTGTTGTCCTAGGATATCCTGGAGTACCCGTGTGATAATCCTATGGTCTGCCACCCAGGCTCAAAGGGAACTGAGATATTTTCATGCTAGAAACTTCCGTGTGCAGCCACAAGCTATTATGGGCTCTAGCATAGTTGAGTAGGTTGCGTGATGCTCCCGAAGAGGTGGATCAGCAGGTAGAGGGATGTAGGTTGGTATGGTCTGCCCGGAGTAAGGGGTAATGCTTCTGAAAGACTGTGTCTTGGTCATCCGTTTCTCAAACACCATGTAGTGCGAGAAATCCAACGGAGGAGATCGGGTCTTGTGGGGAAAAGTGCACAAACCTCTACAGAGTGTACAAATTAATCATGGTTAGCCATGTCCCCGGTTATGGACATCTTGAGTATCTAGTACTTGGAGTATCATAAGTATCTCATCACTCTAAAATAATATTGTTGGGTTGATAATTACTTTAATTGGGATTGAGTTGGAGGAACCTTCTCAATGATGTTTCAACTACCATGATAGTTAAATAAAATATATTCCTTTGTTGTAGGGGAAAATTGGCTTTTCGCAAAAACCATAACCATAGAGCTTTCCACCAGCCAAATATGCATGTAGTGATAGCCTCATTCCGTTCTTGCTCTACTGTGTTACTTTGCCAGCATATTCCATGTGCTGACCTGTTTTCGGGCTGCAACGTATTATGTTGCAGACTTTTCAGACGAGGAGTAAGGTTCGTTAGGTCGCTGTCGTCCAGCTCAGCTATGCCGTTGGAGTTGATGGACTCACTTTATCTTCCAAGCCTTCTACTGTTATCATATTAGATGGCCTTAAGCCATATTTATTGTAATAAGTTCTCTTTTAAGACATTCGATGTAATAAGTGTGTGATTGCTACTCTGTTATAAATCCTCGAGTATTGTGTGTGCCAGCATTACCGATCCAGGGATGACACTAAAGCACAGAGACTTGACCGTTTGAGGTCGGGTCGCTATACTTTCATGGCGAGTCCTCCCATCATTGTTAGCACTCCCGATAATGAAGTTCTTAATTTTAAACAAAGGGAGAGAGAAAATCTAAAAGATGCTTGGTATAGAATTTGCAATGCCCAAGATAGATCTATTCAAAAGTAATCTACTACCGTTCTTCTTCACAATTTTTATGTGGGTGTTACTCCTTGGAATAGATATGTTCTAGATACCATTACTGAAGGGAATTTCTTGGGTAGCCATACTTTTGATTCTTACAATGCCATGATACATTTGTTAGGCCCACCACCTCTTTTGATCAATGGAACTGTTTTAACCTCGGAGCATGTAATGCAAAGGCTTGATATTATTGAAAATAAGATTGCTACTGTTGAGTTGATTGAAAATTTGGATAAAAAGATTCATAATACTCAATATGGATCTAAAGTAGGAGTCACTTTAAAGAATCTTAGGGACAAGGAACCCATGGTTAACGAAAAGATAGATCAAGATTCTACTAGGATTGGCAAATTAGAAGATATTATTACCAACTCAGGTTCCTCTTTTTTCCTCTGTTAAAACTAATCAAAATCTTCCTCCCACTAAGATTTCCAATTTTACATATATTCCTAAGAATAAGGGTGAATCTTCTAGCAAAGATAATGAAGATCTAAAATTGACAAGTGTTCACCCCAATTTTCTCGATATCATTAAGGAACCAATTGTTACAGATGAATTTCTTGATTTCTTGCCTAGGAGTTTGATCATTGATAAAACCAAGGAATCTCCTAAGAGTTTTAAGTGTGTAATTCAATAATTACATACCAGGGACGATAATACTTAGATCGATTCGTGTTTTATGCCTAGCTAAGGGCGTTAAACAATAGCGCTTGTTGGGAGGCAACCCAATTTTCTTTTTATTTTTAGGTTTTGTTTTGTTCTGCATTAAATAATTTATCTAGCCTCTGGTTAGAGGTATTTTTTATTTTTTAATTAGTGTTTGATACAAGTAAGACCTTTGGGATAGCTTACGGTGATAGTTGATTTGATCTTGCTGAAAAACAAAAAATTTTGTGCCCAGGAAAACAATTCTCATTTTTAACATAAGCGTGATAAAATATTGATTAATTTTTCGTAAGATTAATAAAAAATTCTTAGGTTTTCCTAATTTTTCAGAATTTTTGGAGTTATAGAAGTATTCGGAATATCCACATTGCTACAGACTATTTTGTTTTTGACAGATTCTGTTTTCTATGTGTTGTTTGCTTATTTTGATGAATCTATGGCTACTATTGGGGGGTGTGAACCATGGAAAAGTTGGAATAAAATAGATATTACACAAATATAAATAAAGAATGAGTTCACAACAGTAACAAAAGTGGTGACTTATTTTCTTATACTAACGGAGCTTATGAGATTTTCTGTTGAGTTTTGTGTTGTGAAGTTTTCAAGTTTTGGGTAAGGATTTGATGGACTATGGAATAAGGAGTGGCAAGAGACTAAGCTTGGGGATGCCCAAGGCACCCCAAGGTAATATTCAAGTACAACCAAGAGCCTAAGCTTGGGGATGCCCCAGAAGGCATCCCCTCTTTCATCTTCATCTATCGGTAACTTTACTTGAGGCTATATTTTTATTCACCACATGATATGTGTTTTGCTTGGAGCGTCTTGTATGATTTGAGTCTTTGCTTTTTAGTTTGGCACAATCATACTTGTTGTACACACCTTTTGAGAGAGACACGCATGAATCGTGATTTATTAGAATACTCTATGCGCTTCACTTATATCTTTTGAGCTAGGCAATATTGCTCTAGTGCTTCACCTATATCTTTTTAGAGCACGGCGGTGGTTTTATTTTATAGAAATTCATGAACTCTCATGCTTCCCTTATATTATTTTGAGAGTCTCTAAACAGCATGGTAATTTGCTTTGGTTATAAATTTAGTTCTAATATGATAGGCATCAAAGAGGGATATAATAAAAACTTTCATATAAAGTGCATTGAATACTATGAGAAGTTTGATTCCTTATGATTGTTTTGAGATATGAAGATGGTGATATTAAAGTCATGCTAGTAAGTAATTGTGAATTTGAGAAATACTTGTGTTATAGTTTGTGATTCCCGTAGCATTCATGTATGGTGAACCGTTATGTGATGAAGTCAGAGCATGTTTTATTTATTGATTGTCTTCCTTATGACCGGCGGTCGGGGGCGAGCGATGGTATTTTCCTACCAATCTATCCCCCTAGGAGCATGCGCATAGTACTTTGTTTCGATAACTAATAGATTTTTGCAATAAGTATATGAGTTATTTATGACTAATGTTGAGTCCATGGATTATACGCATTCTCACCCTTCCACCATTGCTAGCCTCTCTAGTTCCGCGCAACTTTTGCCGGTACCATAAACCCACCATATAACTTCCTCAAAACAGCCACCATACCTACCTATTATGGCATTTCCATAGCCATTCCGAGATATATTGCCATGCAACTTTCCACCGTTCCGTTTATTATGTCACGCTCCATCATTGCCATATTGCATGCATGATCATGTAGTTGACATTGTATTTGTGGCAAAGCCACCGTTCATAATTCTTTCATACATGTCGCTCTTGATTCATTGCACATCTCGGTACACCACTGGAGGCATTCATATAGAGTCATATTTTGTTCTAAGTATCGAGTTGTAATTCTTGAGTTGTAAGTAAATAAAAGTGTGATGATCTTCATTATTAGAGCATTGTCCCATGTGAGGAAAGGATGATGGAGACTCTGATTCCCCCACAAGTCGGGATGAGACTCCGGACGAAAAAAGGACAAAAAAATGAGAGAAGGCCCAAAAAATGAATAAATAAATAAATGAGAGAAAATAGAGAAGGGGCAATGCTACTATCCTTTTACCACACTTGTGATTCAAAGTAGCACCATGATCTTCATGATAGAGAGTCTCCTATATTGTCACTTCCATATACTAGTGGGAATTTTTCATTATAGAACTTGGCTTGTATATTCCAATGATGGGCTTCCTCAAATTTCCCTAGGTCTTCATGAGCAAGCAAGTTGGATGCACACCCACTTAGTTTCTTTTTGAGCTTTCATAAACTTATAGCTCTAGTGCATCCATTGCATGGAAATCCCTACTCACTCACATTGATATCTATTGGTGGGCATCTCCATAGCTCGTTGATACGCCTAGTTCATGTGAGACTATCTCCTTCTTTTTGTCTTCTCCACAACCACCATCCATTCCACCTATAGTGCTATGTCCATGGCTCACGCTCATGTATTGCGTGAAAGTAGAAAAAGTTTGAGAACATAAAAAGTATGAAACAATTGCTTGGCTTGTCATCGGGGTTGTGCATGATTTAAATATTTTGTGTGATGAAGATGTAGTATAGCCAGACTATATGATTTTGTAGGGATAAGCTTTCTTTGGCCATGTTATTTTGGGAAGACATAATTGCCTTGTTAGTATGCTTGATTATTATTGTTTTTGTGTCAATATTAAACTTTTGTTTTGAATCATACAGATCTGAACATTCATGCCACAATAAAATAAATTACATGGATAAATATGTTAGGTAGCATTCCACATCAAAAATTGTGTTTTTATCATTTACCTACTTGAGGACGAGCAGGAATTAAGCTTGGGGATGCTTGATACGTCTCCAACGTATCTATAATTTTTTTATTGTTCCATGCTATTATATTATCTGTTTTGAATGTTTTATATGCATTAATATGCTATTTATATTATTTTTGAGACTAACCTATTAACCTAGAGCCCACTGGTAGTTCCTGTTTTTTCCTTGTTTTAGAGTTTCGCAGAAAATGAATACCAAACGGAGTCCAAACTGATAAAACTTCCGCGATGATTTTTCTTGGACCAGAAGACATCCAGAGGACTTGGAGTGCAAGTCAGAGAAGCCACGAGGCGGCCACAAGGACGGAGGGCGCGCCCAGGGGGGTAGGGCGTGCCCCCGCCCTTGTGGGCCCCTCGTGACTCCACCAACCTAATCTCTTCGCCTATATATTCTCATATATCCCAAAACAAACAAGGAGAGCCACGGAAGCACTTATCCATCGCCTCAACCTTATGTACACCTGAAATCCCATCTAGGGGCCTTGTCCGAAATCTTGCCGGAGGAGGATTCGATCACGGAGGGCTTCTACATCAACACCATTGCCCTTTCGATGAAGCGTGAGTAGTTTACCACAGACCTACGGGTCCATAGCTAGTAGCAAGATGGCTTCTTCTCTCTCTTTGATTCTCAATACCATATTCTCCTCGATGTTCTTGGAGTTCTATTCAATGTAATACTTTTTGGCGGTGTGTTTGCCGAGATCTGATGAATTGTGGATTTATGATCAGCTTATCTATGAATATTATTTCAATCTTCTCTGAATTCTTATATGCATGATTTGATATCTTGGCAAGTCTCTTCGAACTATCGATTTGGTTTGGCCAACTAGATTCGTTTTTCTTGCAATGGGAGAAGTGCTTAGCTTTGGGTTCAATCTTGCGGTGTCCTTTCCCAGTGACAGTAGGGGCAGCAAGGCACATTTTGTATTGTGGCCATCGAGGATAAAAAGATGGGGTTTTCATCATATTGCTTGAGTTAATTCCACTACATCATGTCATCTTGCTTAATGCGTTACTCTGTTCTTTATGAACTTGATACTCTAGATGCATGCTGGATAGCGGTCTATGTGTGGAGTAATAGTAGTAGATGCAGAATCGTTTCGGTCCACTTGACACGGACGTGATGCCTGTATTCATGATCATTGCCTTAGATATCGTCATAACTTTGCGTTTTTCTATCAATTGCTCGGCAGTAATGTGACGCCCCCGATTCAATCGTACACTAATCATACACGCAAACGTGTACGATCAAGATCAGGGACTCACGGGAAGATATCACAACACAACTCTACAAATAAAATAAGTCATACAAGCATCATATTACAAGCCTGGGGCCTCGAGGGCTCGAATACAAGAGCTCGATCATAGACGAGTCAGCGGAAGCAACAATATCTGAGTACAGACATAAGTTAAACAAGTTTGCCTTAAGAAGGCTAGCACAAACT